>NC_136544.1:18395844-18528344 GCF_910591455.1 Pholis gunnellus
ACTCACCCAATCAGGAGTACAGAGGAATGTAGACATCACACACACACACACACACACTGATACAAACACATGGTGCACTTAACCAACCTGAATCAGACACATCATGTAGGATGATTGTCTGTAGGTTAGTACTGTAGATTGTGTGTGTGTGAGTGGCCTCAAGTGACCTCAGAGAAGTCACATGACTAGAGAGAGTGGTCACTGTCTTGTCACACTCACACACAGACACACACACACACACACACGCGCACACACACACACACACACACACACACACACACACACACACACACACACACACACACACACACGTGCATAAATAAGGTGTCTAGACAGCACAGCTGTCAGTCTGCCCTCTGGTGTGTGTTGAACATACAAATCAACAGAGTGGCAAAGAGAGAGAGGAGGTAGTAAACAGTCATACACAAACATCAGAGGCAACACACACACACACACACATACACACACACACACACACACACACACACACACAACAGGATCCCTTATAATCCTGCCACTGTTGGTCTTCCTCTGATTTCACCTTTTCTCTTGATTTTTCTGTTAAGAATGTCCCATTTTCTGTTTCTATTTTCATTAATCTACTTCCGTCTCCCACCACTAGATCTTTAAAATGTGTAAAAGTTGGACCACAACTGTGTTTTTATATGTATTACCTTATATGCCACCGTGACGTCATTGGGTCATGGACTTTTTTGCAACCACGAGTGACAACAAGTTTTGACGTCAACTTCAAAGCCAACATGGAAGAAGAGTTCTTTAAGTGCTGAGAAAGAAATGATATCAACTTCATGCAAACCTCCATTTGCTGATGAAGTCCATGATGTAGGATTGAAAGCTCCAGAACAATAAGTAGACTGAGGGATGCTCAACAATATAACAATTAGCTCAGATTGTTCTCATTTTAATTTACAGTGGCTTAGTGTGAGATAGCTAATCTATCCGCTACCATTGAATTAGTTTGCCTCACATCACTGTGTAGTAATGCATTTCTGTCAGTATTTTGCATTTGTTTGCATGCTCAAGTGCATCAAAGGAAACACTGACATCTGTACGGCTTCACAGTCAGCTGCCTTTGCAATTCAAGAGGAGAAATGTAAATCTGTTCTTGAACTCAAAAGGGCAACACTAGCCCTTGGCAAAGACACACACACACACACACACACAGTTTGTCATGACACATTAGAAATGCTAAATACCATGCAAGATTAAGAAATACAAAAGCAGCACTCATTTGCATACAGACACAGACACACAGACACAGACACACACACAGACACACACACACACACACACACACACACACACACACACGCACACGCACGCACACACACACATTCCAACACTACCAGAGCAACATCTGCCACCAATGGACTGTTTCTTTCCTCCTTCATGAAACAGAGTGAGACGGAAGAGAAAGCAAAAATAATCGAAGAAAGATATCGCGGACCTCCGGGTCGGACTGGAGCAAATCAGAAGTTGGTATAAAAAAAATCGGTATATTTAAAATCTGTATATAAAATGTGCTTTAAATACATTGTTTCAATGGTAATTTAGAGCATACATTTTGAAATATACAAAAAATATGTTTGCAAACAAAGTTCAAAGAAGTATGTTTAAGTAATTGCACAGAACTTACACTTAAAGTATATTTTTCTTATAATATATTTTTTGAAAGTATACTACAGTACAATTATTTTAAAGTGTGTTTAAAGTAGATTTTTGAAAATAGGTGAAAGCGTGACTTTTGTATACTTTTTATATATTTTCAGAAAGTACAATTCTTTGAAAGTATATTTGAAGTGTACTATTGAAAATGTTAGTATATTGTAAGTACAAAAAAGTACACTTATTTTTCGCCTGGGTTTGGACACCATTGTTGAGGTTTGGACGCCATTGTTGAGGCGACTGCAGCCTGTCTTACCACATGTCTACACTAGAGGCCGCTGGTTCCACTGGCTGACAGACAGACAGCTTTGGGTTTCCCTCACTGGTTCTGACAGGAAAGTCATGTAACAGCTAAATGAAACCAACGTGCTGTCGTTTCCTGGACCTCAGTGGGTCGAGTGAAGCTCTGCTGTAAACTGTAAGGCGTTCAGCAGCTCGATGGAGCACACGAGAGCTTCGTGTGGTTAGCTGTGCACTCGGTGTTCTTCCTGACGACAGAGGTTTGTATTCAGAGAAGAGAGGATGTTGAGAGTCTGCAGTGATGTTTGTTGCTCGTTTCATGACTGTCTGCTCGTACAGCGTCTGTGTGCTCTGTCTCCTTCACGGCTGCTTCCAGCCTTCTTTAGCACCCCAACGCAGCCCCTTTCCAGCATCAGAGCCACATGCTGCATCCGTCGTTAACATACCATAGCAATGCTTTTTTCCCCTCTTCATCATATTTACTGCATCTTAATGTTCTGCTCTAACAGCTGTAAATGCATCTCACAGCGCCTTTTGGTTGTTTCATCATAGTCTGTGTGGATGGAGCAGTATTAAGAGTTTACAAATAAAACATTTGATTATCCTATAAAATATAGTTCATTGTAATAGATTAAAATAGCCAACAGTAGTTTTATAAAATAATTCAAATTAGCTCCACATCCACCAACTGTAACAAAGCATCAGTAATTCTAATCCAATAATATATTAAAACATATAAAAATCACAAGTTGGTATTTTTCTGAGATATACTTTTCATACTTTAAGTACAATCTGCAGACAATACTTATGTACTTCTACTTGGCAAGGCTTTTACTTGTAATGGAGAATTTTGCTACATTTACTCAAATAAAGGATTAAATGTTCAACATTTTGAAATAGTTTTGCATGTTTATGACTATTGACTGTATGTATTTCCATAACTGCTGGCCACATTGATAAAACACAGAATATGTTTTTATACTGATTTAGTTTCTGGTTTCTATTTATCTTACTTTTCCACTTTACGTATGTGACTAAAGATACTTAATAATGTGCGACGATGCATTTGAGAGCATGGGCTCCTTTAAAACTTCTTCTCTGTGTTCCATTTAAAGATGCTGCAACATGGAAGCTGTCGAACAGCATCGCGTTACACAACAAAACCAAATGTAGGAGAAATGCAAAAAGCAGGCATGTCAATATTTGTGAAAATTCAAACATGAATTTAGTTGGAGTGACCTTTAATGCATCATCTCTGATATCTTTGTGCACTGTGATCGATTACAGACATATATTATTCGTCTTACGCTCTGCTTTCCCTTTTCTGAACGTTTGCTATACTTGATATGTTTCTTTGCTATTTTCTCTAACATACAACATTTTGAATCTTTAGAATGCCTTTTCACAATGCAAAATTATAAAGTAAGGATCTTTTTCTCGATCCCCACATGGATGTAATGCCACAAACAAGAGTTTGCAGTTGCCACCGGCCCCAAACAAGCCAATCTGCACACACACACACACACACACACACACACACATACACAGCTTCATCAGGCAGCGTTGGCACGGTGCCCTGAGATGTCGGCACACATCACGGGCACAAAGGAGCGAAGGAAACCTAGACAAAAAAAATAAAAAAAGAGACAAACCCCCCCAAAAAAGGAACAAGGCTACAATAAGCACACAGGAAGAAACACAGCACAGCGGACGACAGAGAAATAAAGAAGGATGAAAGACAGCGTACCTCGTTTCTGATCCTCACCACACAAGGAGAGCAGGAGGGATGCTGCTCTTGATTGCTACAGGGTCCACCTGTCTGTCTGTCTGTCTGTCTCTCTGTCCCTCTGCATGCCTGGATCTTTGTCTGTGTGTATGTGCATCTGTCTGCCATCCGCACCCGTCTGTCTCTCTCATATTTACTAGTGTGCCTTTGTGTTCTGCAGGGTCAGTGTCCTGGTGTTTTTCACCTCTTAATCTGCAGTTTATAGTTCTGTGTGACTGTCTGTCTGTCTGTCTGTGTCTCTGTGCATCTGTCTGTGTTTGTCGGTCTGTCTGTGTGTGTCTTTATGCATCTGTCTGTGTTTGTCTGTCCGTCTGTGCATACATCTCTGTTTTGTGTCGCTCACATTTTCTGCATCTTTTTGTGTCTGCCATGTACAGATCTGTACACACACATGGAAGCACAGACGGACAGACAACCATGTTAGCCTCAAAATGCACAAAAGCAGTCAGACTCATCAGTGCAGAGGAAACACAGATGCTGCAGGAAGCGGGGGGCGAGGTGTGATGAGGGGAGCCCATGAACTTTAGCGGCCATCTTGGATGAGGACACGCGGCGGGGCACGACAAGCCAATGAGACATGTTATACCGTTTGTTGTGAAAGCACATAGGAGATGTCCGGGCAACCCTCCATCCAGGGTTTGGACACAAGCCAAGTCGAGCATCCCACACCGACCAATTTCCTCTGTTCTATCCCAGCATGCCTTGGCACGGCAACGAGTAACCGCAGTCACAACAGCAAAGAACAGGGAAGAGACAGAGAGAGGGACGAGGGGCTGGATCTCTGCCATGTCTCCCTTGTAGGGAGTTAATGAAGCAAGAAAAGCTTGGATACACACACACACACACACACACACACACACACACACACACACACACACACACACACACAGTGGGCACACTAACCAAAGCCAGCACAGACAGCGGGCATATTGAACACGTCTTTTATATTTATTTAAACATGTTCCGACCTCTTGCACAAACAAAAAGCCCTCACAAGGCAAACAGCCACCAAGCTGTCGAAACGCGACGTCTTTGTTTGCGGTTAAATCGTGTTCGATCGATGTCTTGATTAATAATTTAGTGCTTTTCAGGATGAAGCACAGATGAAAAATAAGGAAATGTTGCATTCAGCATGGGCGTCCCTATACTTGGCACATATGTGACGAGTGGAGGCGTTGTTGAATGGAGGGACGTCTGGGTGAGACGCCGACATGGAGTCTGAAATACATTAACTGTCAATGTATTATTTTAGGTTATGTCATATTTTGAGAACAAAATGCAAACGATGACAGTGGACTCAGATTGTTTTGTGTGAAAACTGTACTTTGATACTTTATATTTGGACACTGCACTCATTCTCTGCTCAGGTTGACATTACATCTTATACTGTCTGTCTGTATATATATATATATATATAATATATATCTTTACGTCGCAAATAGTGGTTTGATGCTATAAAAGAATGCTCTGAATGTTGAATCTTGTACCTTTAAAGACTGACTGATAAAAGAATGTTTGAATAAAACTGCACTACACATCGAAAAGAAAAGACATTTACAAAACACAAAACATCTTTTGGCTCGTTTCCATTTAAAGCTACTTTTATAAGGCTTCTGTAGTCTATCTTCTTTTGCAGATTATACTCTTTATACAATCATATTATAAAATAATGATGAAAATGTGAGGAGGGGGTTTTGCTTAATTAAAACTGAAAGTGATTAAAAATGTAAAATGTCCCGATGGTCCCAATGATTTAGGTTTAGTGTTGTATGTTAGCAGGTGAAAAGCACCAGCGGTTCTGTAGTCTACTACACAAGCAGACTGTGGAGCAAAATGCTGCCGAATAAAACGATGGCGTCAAAGAATTGTTGACTCTAGAAATCAGAAGAGTTGCTAACGTGTCAACCAGACAGAAAAAACAACATATTATGGATATTATTTCTTTTTTTATTTCCTTCAAAACAGGAAAAAAAAATAAACTTTCCTCTTTGGTTAATTATTTATCCATCCAGCAGTTTTTAAATTAAACATTTACAAAATTCAAAATAAAAACAAAATACGACACAGAGGTTCAAATCATAAATATTCACAGTTTCTTTTCCAATGAATCACAAACTCGTGTCAATAATCCTCTGTGAGCACTGCTGTGCTCCTGTGTGAGGCAAATCAAAGCACTGAATGACTTCTCTTCTAAATGTAACATTCAGGTTCACGTTATCAACCGGTGGCAGTCCTGAGCAAGTTCAGAGCACGAGCAAATCATTCAACAAGTCCAAAGTTTAACATTTGCTTTCATTATATTTGCTTTCCTATATTTAGTATAAAGTGCTTTTCCTTCACAATTTGTTCACTTTCATTTTTGGATGATGCGTATTTCATGAGATATCTTACGGTGATACAAAAAGTATCCTGGGAAAATAAAATTAAGTTGAAACAATAAATCCAGGCACTTTGTGGACCGAGAAAG
The DNA here is from genome assembly GCF_910591455.1 of Pholis gunnellus. Lineage (NCBI taxonomy): Eukaryota > Metazoa > Chordata > Actinopteri > Perciformes > Pholidae > Pholis > Pholis gunnellus. The sequence continues at coordinate 18,402,024 of NC_136544.1, forward strand.
GAAAAAACATCATTCAAGTAAACACAGTTTTTTTTATGATGGTCAAGATGAGATAACTGAGCCGAGCTCTTCCTCCTCTCTCCAGCCGGCGTCCACCTCTCCACTGCTCTTCTCTTCCCTTCCGTCTCTGCTCTTTGTCGTCGTCTTCTTCTGGGGATTCTTCAGCTCCTCTTCCTCCAGCAGCTCCGAGGCGTCGTGTCTCTTCTGTTGTTTCTTCTTCTTCTCTTTTCTCCCGTTCTCTTGGCTTTCTGATGAGCTGACGCTGCGGCTGCTGGTTCTCTCTCCTTCCTCCTCCTCCTCTCTTATCGTCTCCCACTTGGTCCGTCCGTCCGCTCCCTCGTCCTCCCATCGACTACCTCCTGCTCTCACGGCCACCATCTCTTCAACTCTCCCCCTTTTGCCTTCTTTCTTTACCTGCCTGAGCTTCCACTCCTCCTTTTCAACCCTGCTCTCACTTCTACTTCTGTTCTGCGTGACTTCTGGAGCAGGGCTGCTCATTCTGGGCTCTGGTGGGGAGTGGTGGGTCCCTGCAGGTCTGTCCTGGTGTCTTTTGTTCTCTGGTGGATCTAGGTGATTGCGGTAGTAGTGGGGTTGGTCTTTGCCTTTAAATGTAGAGTCCAGTAACGTGTCTCTACATGATTTGTGGGTATTTTGATCGGGCACTTCGGTAGCTCTGCTCCTGCCAGCGGAGGATTTCCTGCTGATACGAGGTGAGCTCTTGGTGTCGCCCGGGTCGCCTCCTCGCTGCCTGTCTCTCCTCTCTGTGTCATGTGACTTTGAATGAGAGGAGTAGTGAGAGGAGGAGGAAGGGGGATTCCTCTCTCTCTCCCTGTCTCTCCCTTTCTCCTCCTCCCTCGCCCTCTCTTTTGATCTTTTGCTCTCTTTCTGCCTCTCCCTCGGTCTCTCGCTCTCCCTCCCTCTTTCTCTGTCCCGCCGTCTCTCCCCGTCTCTGTCTGAATACGCGGCGCTGTCGTTTCTGTCTTTGCCGCTGGAGGGAGCCACACTTCGGTGTGAACTGGACAGAACGGGGCTTTTCTCTCTCTCCCTGTCCACTGACCTCTCTCTCTTTTCTTCATCCTGTGCTTCCCTGTTGGTTGTCTCAGATGTCACAAACACGGATGACGAAGGTAGAAACGATACAAGAGCATCTGTTTGAGCTTTGGTCACTGCTTCATCACGCTCTTCTTTCTCAGACTCTTCCTTCTCCCATTTGGAGCGAGGGACCTGAGAGACGGAGACGTCAGAGATCAGTTCCTCCTCCACCACCAGCAATTTAAAAACATCATTAAATCCCAAATGAACATAACTAACAACTCACTACAACCTTGTAAACTAAGCAAAGGGATTATGAAAATCACAGACTGATTAGATAGTCTCCATAACACTCAGAAACCCACAATGGGAGAAAGACGTCTCTCTCTCTCCCAACCCCGATTCTGGATACAAATCAGCAAAATATGCAACTTAAACATTACAAAACTATCCACAGAACCCACATCACCCGAGGTAGAATCTTTAAAATGGGATTGGCCAACACAGACAGATCTGTTCTTATGCAATTCTTGTTTGTGTGTGTGTGTATGTGTATATGCATGCGTGTGTGAGTTCAAATACATTTTACAATGTGTATTTATAAGTAAATGATTTAAAATGATCTAGGTCCACAGACCTGTACCTGTGGGAGCACGAGCTCCTCCTCTTGGTCTGCAGCTCTGTCCTCGGGGAATTCCTGCAGAGTTTTCACCACCGTCTTCTTCTCCTGACGATCCTCGTAGCTGCTGTTCCACACACACACACACACACACACACACACACACACACACACACACACACACACACACACACACACACACACACACACACACCTCTACATTAGTGAGAAGTGTTAATCCAAAGGTTCTACCAGTGGAACCGGTCGTGAAAGAATTGGTGAGGAGACACTTTCTGTGCTATTCTGACATATATTTTAAAGTAAACTAATTATATGGTGACTATAAAGAATTAAAGTTGACTATAATGCTAAACGCATCATCGTGTGAGTAGACAAGAAGCAGAATAAAAGAAGCAGAATGTAGAGCAGAACATTCAATTACAATTACAAGATTTTCATGAAATCCAACTGCTTAGACACAATTTATAGTCTGCAAGGCAGCAAGATCCATTCAACGTATATCCATACTGTATTTATATCTATATTAGTTTTAATTGTTGGACATTTCCGTCTACTGCTGGCTGACATTGAAAGTGTTTAACGGTGAAAACGTGAGTGTCTTTCACTGTGAAACGTATTAATGGCGGAGATAGTTCTGATATTTCTTTTTGACAGCGGATCAGATTGAAACATTTCACGGTGTAATGGGACAAGAAGGAGCTGAACTTTAAAGCAGAAACATTCTGACCTGCCGTCGTCCACCGTGGTGTTCGGTCCGTGTTGCTGGCTCTCGTTTCTGCTCCTCTGGGACTTGGACCTCACCGTGTCTTCGTCTTCCTCCCACATTCTCCACTTCTGTCCCTCCATCAGGTCCTCCTTTGACTCCCCCGCCGGGTTGTCTCTGTTCTGCTTGAAGGTGCTTTCTCCCATCGCTGGTCCTTCCTCTCCTCCCATCACGCTCCTCTCCTCATATGACCGCTCTTCTTCTCCTTTGCTGGCCTCCGTCCTGTCTCTTTCCTCCCCCTGCTGTTTGCTCTCCTTCGTCTCCTCCTCCTCCTCTTCTCTGAGGGCATTATGCCACAAGTCAAAGTCCTCCTTTTCTCTGTCCTCTTTCTTCTCTCCGATGTTTTTTTTCTCCAACATCTCATCATCTCTGAAGGTAGCTTTCTCCCATTTCTGTCTTGCCTCTCCTTCATCTGGTTTTAGTTTTTCTTCAGACACACCTTCCATGTCTCTGCTGGATTCCTTCTTTTCCTTTGCTTCAATGTTTGTCTCTTTGTTGAACTTCTCCTTCTCTTCAATTTCTTCCTTTGTTTTCTCTAAATAAGAAAATTCCAGTTTTTCAGTTTTCTCTTCCTTCCTTTTTCCATCCAGGTTGATGTTGATACTTATCTTCTTCTGTGGTTTCACTCTTATCCCTCCCTCCCAGATGTCTCTCTCTGGCAGATGCCACGTTTTCCTCTCTTTTTTCTTCTCCGTTTTTGGCTTCTTTCTGTCAAACGGATTCGGGGATTCACTCTTGCGGGTTTTGGGGTCCTCTGCAGTGTTAGTTTTCAGGCATTTGCTGTTTTCAACCTTAAGAGAACTTCTCTTTGTGTCCTCTCCTTTTCTTTTTCTATTCCTCTCTGATCTTGAGTGAGAAGCTGTGCTGCCTCCAGGGTATCTGTCTGTACCCACCATGTCTGGATCTTTACTGGGCTTTTCTCTGTGCCGTCTCCCCGCATCCTGCCTGGAGTCTGAATGTTTGCTTCTTCTCCGTCCTTTCTCTATTTCCAAATTCCTGTGTTCTCTGCTTTTTCTTTCATAGTCTTTATCCGAACGTTTATCTGGTTTGGCGGGCGGTTGGACTGATTCTAAGGCATCGCTGGCAGTTGCTCCGTCCTGTGCTGGAGTGGCATCCTTGAAGGCTTTTGTTCCAGTGCTGTGTCTCCTCTTGTCCCTCCTGGACTCATCCATTGAGTCTGCAGCATCAGGGGATGATGACTCCTCTCCTCTTCCTTCCTCACGTTTCTTCTTTTGCTCATGTTTTACGGGGCTGAGGTTCTCCAAATTCTTCGTGATTACCTGCTTCTCGTCTTCACGACTTTCTTGCAGCTCCACTTCTTTACTGCTCTTCGTGAGTGTGACCGACGGGCGTTTGTACCTCTCAGTGCCCTTCTGCTGATAGGCCCTCGGCTGAGCTCCGTCTTTGGACGGCGTCGAGCGTCTGTCACTGGACGACTGAGACGGAGGGGACCGGCTTTCGTTGGACGAATGAGTTGGAGAAGAGCGACTGTCACTGGATGACTGAGACAGCGTGGAGCGGCTGTCCCTTGAAGACTGAGATGGAGGGGAGCGGCTGTCACTGGATGACAGCGATGGAGGGGAGCGGCACTCCACCCGAGCCGCGCGTCTACCGGTGAGTCGGCCGCGAGAGTCCGAGTGAGAACGGGAGAGATTTTCGCTTCCTTCTCCGTCCACCCACTGAGGAGGAGGAGGAATATTGAGGAGGGGAAGAGGCAGCTGGTGGAAGTGGCCGACATAGCTGCTGAAATATTTATCACACCACTCTTTGTAATTCCTGCTCCACTGCAGGTAGCGCTCTCTGTCCTGCTCCAGGCTGCCACTCTGATTGGCGTGCTGAGCATACAGGTGTCCGGGTAAACTTCCCCCCGAGGCTGCCGCTTCCCTCTGGTGATGTTCCCCTCGCTTCCTGGAGCTGGAGCTGCTCGAAGCCGATTTCCTACCGTGGTGCCGACTGTGATGGCTGCTTTTGCGGTGATCTGACGGCGACTTGGGCCTGGAACGGTAACCCACGCGAGGGGAAGACGACGAGGACGGTGTGGGGGAACGTTTGTAACCGAAGCTGTAGGAGCGGGAGGAATGAGAGTGGCTGTGGAGGTCTCTGTGGCGCGAGTAAGGCGAGTGGGGCCTAGAAAATAGAAGAAGAGGAAGTTTTGTCCAACGTGAGAGACGTTGAAGTGTAAAACGTCCTGCTCAGTACATCTGTATCAAGATGGACATATTTTATTTTTTTAAAGGACTACCGGCCGATATGTTATCAGATTCACATCAATATCGGCATCAATCTCAAATATCCAGTATTGGTCATATGTGCATTGCTAGTGAGAACCAGAGCTAAAGGAACACAATACATTTAAGAATGATTTCACAGACACGAAAACACGAAAGATTCTTACAAAACTTGATTAAAAAGGCACTAAATACCTTGATCTGCCGTGGGACCTGGACCGGGACCGGGATCTGGACCTGCTTGAAGAGCGAGAGTAGGAGCGAGAAGACTTGAACTTAGAAGACTTTGAATCAGAACGAGAGGAGGAGCGTCTGTGAGGTGACCTGAGGGACAAAGACAGAGGAGGAAGCAAGTGTTTCATATTACTATCGATGTATGGTCCTCATACAACAACAGCCCTGCAGCTGTTACTAAATCTAATCAGATATTCAAATACTCAAAGTTATCAACTTAAAAACACAATGTCCAAGTTTCAATAAGGCCACTTTATAGTTTCCTTTGCTGCCTGGAATTTACATATGACATCCTCGTGAGTATGACTGCTTGGAAAGCCTTACCGTTCCTTCTTATTTCTCTGATGCTGGTACCACTCCTTGGGGATGAGGGCAGGGATGGCGGTAGAGGGGCACAGGGAAGGGATGGGGACCTGGAGGTTTGGGAGTGTCCAGAGAGGCGTAGGGGGAGGGTATCCAGGGGGGTAACCGCTGAGAGGCTGCTGAGCGGCAAGGAATGTGTGGAAATGAGGAGAGGGAAAGAGAGGAGGAGGAGGAGTTGCTGGATATGAAGAGATGGAGGGACGAAGCTGCTGGGTGTTGGATTCATTCCAGCCTCCAGTGGGACAAAGTGAGGATGAGGAGGAGGAGCTGGGGACAGAGGAAGGAAGAGGTAAAGACATCTGGAAACAGAGGGCAGAGTCAAACAGAGACGAGTATCTAAACACACACTTCACTGACCTTTCCCACGTTGACGGTCCCGAGGGCTTTGGGGCTGGACCTGTGGATACAAATGGTTGTATTTGTGTTATTGATGTTACTGCAGTTCTCAACATAATAATAAATCAATAACATGTTTGCTCAGATAAAGTGACCAAACACATGACGACAGGATGATGAATGCTTCTCACCTGAGGAGGGCGGCTCTAGATTCACACTGACTGTCTGGGGCTCTACTAGCGGAGTAAAGTTCACCTGAGCAGCAACAAACACAGATTTCAAACAGAGAACCTTTGCTGCAACGTGTTAGTATGGCTGTGTGTGTGTGTGTGTACTCACCAGGGGTATCAGCTGTGATGGAGCATCAGTGGGGTCTTTGGGGTCTTTGGGGTCTTTGGGTGAAACCGGTACAGACGAGGTGGCAGCAGCCGCTGAGTCCTCGTCTGTCTTTTCTTCGTCCTCTCTGAATAAACAACACATCACAGAACCACATGAACGTAACGTCTGATTGTTCACCGGTTCTTTATGTCAAATCCACACAAATGACACATTTTGATAGAAAAACATTCAACTTCTGTTGGCAAAGCAGGCGGTTCTAAATGTTTTTAGACTAATGCTACCAAATGTTTATTATATGCTAAAAAAACATAAAAACTGTTGTAATGTAACCAGCTTAGTGTGGACGTACTCCTTATTCATTTGTTCTGCTACATGCAGGGCGACTGATGGATAAATGTCATTATCCATCAAATCTGCAGTGGCTGACAAATTGCAGTCTATAAACGCAAAGGCCATTTGAATCACTTTGCCTTGTACTCCAGCAGGGGGTGTAACATTAAATATCCCTCTGACCAGCTGCACATTCAGTAACGAGTCTTCTTCTACCACATAATCATGTTACTGGTGTGCGAGTATGTTTACGTGTGTACGTACTTGTCGGGTTTCTCCAGGGGGCTTTCCACAGGCTCGAGGGAAGCGCTCGGTGTTGCGGGAGAAGAGGCGGGGCCTGTTGCTGTGGGCGGAGCCCTGCACACCTGAGACGGTGGCGGTGTGTCTGCAGCCGGTGAGCGGTGCAGGAGAGGATCCTAAAGAAGGAAGACAACAAGACAACGTATGTGGATCAGAATATAGTCGGGCAAACAAGAGGAAACGTTTCTTTTTTGCGAAAACCTTCGGCAGAGACATACTAATTAACTAACAAAGGTATCTCCACGTGAAGATATAAATGGAACATACATGCACAATTCACGTTAGTTTAAATACGAAGAGTGCCGTTTAAAACCTGCAGTATTCTGTGCTTTCTAACATTTGTTTCCACAGTGTTGAGAAGATAACTATTTGAGACCAGACAAACATGTGATTGTGAAAAGAAAACAGTAATTATTCTGTTTGCTCCTGAGTCACGCAGGTACAGTGCTTCTCTTATTTCTGCCTCCAGAGACGAAACACATCATTAAGAGGTTCACCTGCTGGCTGTGGGTCGGCAGGTAAGACTTCTGAGGTTGGCTCTGCACACCGAGAGGGGGCGGGGTGGGCACAGGGCTCGGTGTCGGGGTTGGATTTTGGGATTGGGAGGTACCGCACCCTTTTTTCACAGTTTTAGTGAAGCCTCGCTCTTTCTTAAAATTGTCCACGGCCTGGTTTGGGAGAAACAGACAGAAAGCTGAATCATGTCTGAGCATTTCTACACAATAGTGTAAAAAACAATCAAGCTCCTGGTCAGACACTTTTAGGATCAACTTAATTATCTCCATTCCCCTCCAACTCTAACATCAATATACAGTATTTTCAGTCAATTCACCTGTCGGAGAAATTTATTGGCTATCAGGGTGTCGGGGGAGACTTCTGATTGGCTACAAGTGGGGCAGACGTGTTCGTCTGAATCCAGTAAAGCAGTGCGAATACCTGAGAAACAGATAAACACGGTTGAAATGTAAATATCAGACGGCCACAGTACAAAACTACGTTTTGATGGACACAGTACATCAGGACCAGAATGCCCTTGTGTGTAGCAGAGACTCACAGTCGTCACAGTAGCTGTTTCCACAGCAGGGTATGACCACAGCGTCACTCAGCAGGTTGAGACAGATCAGACAGAGGAGTTCCTCGGGGACAGGATCCTCCTCTTCCTCTGACTTCGGCTGCTCCTGTGGAACGAACGGAGGCCTCTCCTTCTTGCCGATGGCGTACGCCGCGCTACGGACAGACAACAGCGTGCACGCTGTAAGTTCATATTCACTTTTTATGTATAAAAAGATGCCTTTCACCAGAGTGTGAGATTGGAGTTGTAAAAACACTCTTGATCAGCATTTACATTGTTTGCACACCTTCCCTCTGTATCATCTTTAAAGGAATAGTTCAATATTTGGGGAAATACACTCACTTTCTTGACAAAAGTTATGATTGATACCATTAATGTTTGTCTGTTACAGGCTACTGTCAGCAGGTGAGCTTAGCTTAGCTTAGCTTAGCTTAGCTCAGCTCAGCTTAAATACTGGAAACAAGACAGAACACGTTGACTTTAGAGATGAGATGGAATAGCCAGGCTACACGTTGACGCTTGTTCTCAGTCCTTATGTTTTCCCCTAAAATGCCAAACCATTCCTTTAAAACAAAAGACACACAAACAGACTCTTTGGTCTCACATGTCTATGGAAGGAATCGCGTAGCGTCCACAGTTGGTCAGCATGGCTCCCTTTGTGTTGGGATCGTCCACCTCCACCATGAAGGAGCGAGGGATGCCTGTGCTCTTCTTAATTCTCACGGGGGCTTCGAAGTTTTTATCCTGCTCCACACACACAACAACAAAACACACAAATAACGCATACTGGGTAGCATAAATGTTAAGACACACTAATCAACTCGTTTTCTTTATAGAGAAAGACTTCAACAGAATCGGCCTCTAAGAGATACCACACGCTCTGCTCTTACCCCGCTGACGGGACAGTTCCTGATGTGGTGTCCAGTATTTCCACAGCGGTAACAGGTGTAGTTTGCAGGAAGTACCGTACCAAACTTCTTGTTGTAACTAGAGACAGAGAGACAGACAGACAATGAGATGAAGACAGATGAAGAAAGAAAATTACAGAAAAGGGAAAGTAAAAGGAAGAATATGGAGAAAAGTAGTTGAAGAGAAAAAGGAGACACGGAGGAGGAGATTTGAAATGATTAAAATGTGACTCACTTCATGTCGTAGGTGGACTGATTTATCATAACTTTGATCTTATCCTCCTCTGACCCTTCCACATCAGCCAGGTTAGCCATCTGCATGTACACACACACATGCATGTGTGCAATAGACACAAAGGTTTCAAACAGGAGGATCAGTATTTAATTAAAGCGGACTCACATGATCCAGCATAGAGTTGTGCAATAAAAAAAAAATATACCTTTGAGAAAAGAGGCATGGCTCTGGAAGAACTCTGGTCATCCATCTGTTACAATTAAACACACAATCAGTTTAGCTGATTCACGACGAGAGCCTCCAGGTCTCAAGTCTTGACAGCTCTATGTTCATATCGAGTGGAAAAGAAAAACAAAAAAGGCTCAAAGTTTTGTTACCACTTGTCCTGCTAGTCTTGATGCTTTACCCGCGGTACCACTGGTGATTTTCTATGCAACATGGTGGCACAGTTACTGCTGTAAATCATAACTTGACTTTAATAACCGATAGTATAGATGTCCACCAGCATCCAGCAGTGATTTTCACACAGAGTGGAGAATACATTTCTGTTCTCATCCCACGATTACTACCTCCTACCTCTTCTCATCTCTCTGAACTTGCTATGATAATGAAGAAGCCAACAATGTCAGGACAGCATTTTGTAGAATAAAAAACATCTTCTTCTTCTTCTCCTAACGTCCACCTCAGTACCTCGTATCACCTACAATAATTTGTTCCTGTGCACCCGTTCTTAGTTTGTTCCTGTATGAGCTGGAACAGATTGTAGATCGTAAAACCAAAAAAAGAAAAATCAATGTGTGTGACAGATGAGGACACATCAGGTTTTCTATGTTCAATGTTCGGTCCAGACTAAAGTATCTCACCAAGACTATGAATTGCCTTTAAACATTGTACAAACATTCATGGTCCCCAGAGGATAAATCCCATTAATGGTCCCCTTACTTTTCATCTAGCACCACCCTCAGCTGGATTTGTTTGACACTTAGATTTATGAAAAGATATCTGAAAATATGATTACATTCCCATCAGCCTGAGGTGAATATTAACACGCTACACCAACAGAGTGGACACGGTGAAATCATACCTGCTAAACAACATGTTAGCATTGTGTTTGTTAGCATGCTGACATCAGCATTTAGCTCAAAGCACCGCGACTGTTGTGAAAAATCCATTGTGCTGGAATAGAGACCGACTGCACTCGATTATATCGTTGATGGCAGTATGATCTTCCTGTCTGGCTTTGTTCAGCCAATTCTAATAAAAGACGCTATCAAGTTGCAGTATGGGAAAGAAAAGATCAAGTGTTTTTGAAGCTTGATCCATAACAGGGACTAAAAGTCAGCATCTCTCTTCCCCTGCTGCTTGGATTTGAACTATTCCTTTTAATCTGTTTTTAGTGAAACTGCAATACTCAATCGCTGGAGTACCAATCTAAGCTCGCCCAATATTATTGTTATTTTTGTCTTTCCTGCAAAATGAAAATGTGAACACAAGATTTTGTTATCCAAAATCCCAAAAAGTGTTATCTGTATAAACGTCACTCTCTCTCGTGAAGTCAAACATATAATCAATACATCAGACGGCTTCATACAAACGACTTTATTGGCAGAAAAACACAAAAGAAAGGAAAGTTTGTGCAGTACGTTAGACTCAAAGCACTAAGACGAGTGGAAGACGCTTCTCCTACCGAGACACCAGAGAGAGAATCAGGTCAGTGCACACTAGTTCAAGTCAAAGCTTTGGAGACGTGTTCCAGCTAGTTTACAGGATCAGAAACAGAACTGATGAAATAACAACGGTGCACTACTTGGTTTTCTGAAGAGAGAGGCGTTGGTTATTCCCTCCTGAAACACTGTGAATCCAACCTTTGGACTCTGTTTTATGGGAGTGTATAGTTTATATTTTAAAAAGTCCAAATGCTCCCGAGACATTTATTTACTTCCTGTATTTGAAGAGTTTGTTTGGTGTTAATGAGACATTTACTAGCATCTGTTCACTTCAGAGTACTCTGTAGATCTAGATTATCCCGATACTAGATTATTCATTTTGATTATTTTGTGGTTGATGACACCGGAATGAGATCCAATATACTAAATAAAAAAACCTACTTTAATGTAACTTAAACGTACATCAGCACAAGCTGCACGGCTATTAAAAAAGGCTACAAATACATCTCCAAGAGAGCGAGTGACCGAGGGGCAAACAGCAGCTCATGGAGAAGAGACGACTGGGCAATGACTGCCAGCAGCTCACACAACAACAGTTGGGTTTATCAGCAGTGAATAGCTGGTCTGCATGATAACGAGTGACCCGCCCGAGCAGCTCCCGTCACACCCACAGACAGACACCCAGTGAACGTCTGGTGACGCAGCAGCGTGTTATTTAACGGCTGAGGGCCTTTAATAGAGAGAATATAAACAAATGTATCGTCACTATAAAGTATGTTCTATATTAGAGCAGCAGCTCCCCGTAAATCCCATCCTGAGAAGCGCACTACTTCCTCTTTGCAACAGGAACTTAGACCGCAATAGAGGAAATAGAGGCGTTCAATGATTCAGATTGAGGTTTCATTTGTTTAAACCAATCCCACCAGAGCACACATTGAACTACTGTTAAAGCACCGATACCGGGTGGTGTGTGTGTTTAGTGGGGCTGCAGGAGGAGAGGTGCAGTGGGATTTGGTTTGGTTACGTACTGCTTTGTAGGCTCCAAAGGCTTGGTGAGTCTGGACATCTGATCGCTCACTGAAACAGAAAAACAGAAACATTTTTCATTCTCACCTTTCACAATAAAAGCCCTGGACATAATTATTCGCAAGGCAAGTATTTCGCCTTTTGGTGCCATTTATTCGTCACGCCCCCGATGTGTAAAGGCGTCTGCGCTGCCTTTGTAAAGGTTGAAAGGGGTAATAAAGTTTGACGTCCTGCTTTGGACGATCGAGTCTCCATGTTCTTGTTGTTTCATAAATAGAAGCTCAACCGTGATTGGTTGATAACACAATAACACAATAAAACGGACCTATAAAAGTCATTTCTAATCACTCACTACTGTTTTGTGTTTACAGTGAAACTTCCCTTGAGTTGAGTTTAACATCTGATGTTAAGTTTAATGTAAAATGTGACCGTAAAACCATTAAATGACTCAAAGGTCCAGGCTAACGCTGACGCTGAGTGACCGTCGGTCTGCGTGTGCAGGTGGAGAATTGATTTGCTGCATCTGATCTTGTGGGCAGCGTTCCAACACTCTTTAGCCCTCATTGCTCTCCACCCGCCTGCATGGTGCTGACGGGGCTGATCACATGACCGGCAGTCTGTTCCAGTGAGGTCTTTTCCTGCCTCCTGTGCATAAAGCACCACCCCACTGCCGGTTGTCCTGTCTAAGCCCGACTAATATCTGGGTAATCCCCCTGAACGTCACCATGGAGCTCCACTTCTCCTCTTTTCCTGTGAGCAGATTCTAACATGCAAGTGTTTTCATAAAAACCTTGTTTCATTAACGGTCGACCACCAACTGAAAGATTCAGGCTTCTGTATTGATTCATCGTGATGTTTATAGCATTGGTTTCTTCATCATGATCCTCTACCTGAAAACACACGTCGCTGCCATCTATACAAACTCAACAAGGACCGCTCCTATGTGTGAACCTGCACTCTTCTTCTTATACTGATAAGAGCTCAAGACCGACATTTAGTATCAAATACATGATGTAGCTCTCTAACATCAAATACGTACATTTCAGACAATAATTAAGAATCTTTTTCTCTTTTATAAATGTTCCTTTTATTGAGGCTGATGACATCTTTTGATTTAACAAAACACAACTGTGCAATATTTACTCTCATTTTTAACATGATCCAATGCCGAGTTCCTGGTTGGAGTCCTCAAAGAGCGACAATGCAACACGTAGACTTTTCCGAGGTGGTAGCTAAAGGTTTAGACTTTGCAGTAGCAGCGACATGAATACCAGTGCAGGGATTCAGCTACAGTTTGGGCCAAACCAAAAAGAATCACACTTACACGTGGCGGGTCTTGCTTGAGCTGGACTTCGCTCCAATGACGGGGATTCTCCTGACGATGACCGAGGAGCCTTTGGGGATCGAACATTCATCATCTGTGTACTCTGAGAGAGAGTGAGAGAGCGAGAGAGAGAGAAAGAGAGCAAAAGAGAGCGCAAGAGAGAGATATTGAAGTCTGAAGGATCTGCTTAATATTAATCAGGAGGAAATATCTCTCCTCTTCAGGGTCTTGAGTGCTGTCTTTCACTACTAGTCTGGGACTGCAACCAGAATGATTCTGACTTGATAAATCTACAGCTGATGATTATTTCCTCTGTCAATTAATCTGCTAATTATGTTCTTGATTCATGGATTGATCGTTCAGTCAATGATGGGTCATAAAATGGTGAAACATATATATTGTAGTTATCAAGAGCTCAAGGTGATGTCTTCAGTCGGCTTGTGTTGTCTGACAAAATCCTAAAGACTTTCAGTTTTCTATCATAGAGGCTGGAACCAGTGAATTATTGGCATTTTTGCTTTAAAAACAAACAGCTGATTTACTTCTATTGATGGAATAATCAATCAATCACTCAACAGTTTCAGAAGATAACTAAATGATACATTTAGTCACTTCTACTGTGTAAATCTGCTAAATTTAACAGAGAAGGTAGATCATTTCTGACATGAGACAAAATGCTTTGAATGTGATTATTCGCCAAAACACCAAAAATATTTTATGTTAACTTCACAGCTCAGCAACCAAACCCGAGTTAAGGTAAATATTGACGCCCTTTGGATCCTCCATTGAGACTGTGTGACACACCACTGCTAGACCGTCTGATGAAAGAGGTCTGAACAGTCTGACTCACATAACCCTTCCCGTCATGGTTTTACGGTTCCTCATGGTTTAACTGACCTTTTATTAAACTTTCTGTAACTATATAGCAGGGGCACAACTTATTTTATTGTGCTTTCGGTGGAAACACATAAATCAGCGTATGTTGTATCTCACACTGATATAATCCTTCATATCTTAATATGTAATCTCTTTTTTCCCTCTCTAGCCTTTTGATTTAGTGACTATATGTTACCTATAATGCATCACTTTGCTTGTGATTTATATGTGTGTGTGTGTGTGTGTGTGTGTCAGGCTGAACTCTAATCTTATGGTCATGACTAGGCTGTACTCCTATACCTAACCTTTGCTATTTTTACCCCTCGTCTCTCTTCGGGACCATTAACATGCATGGTGGCACTGACCGGGCTTATCCACCATCGCCACCACCATCAGGCCGTTTAAAGTAAGGGTCATGGAGCGTGAACGCAGCAGGAATGTGGCCCATTCATTAGACCCTTTTTGTTCATGCTTGACTTTTCTAGACCCCCCGCTGTCAAAGAGGTGACGTAACCCAGCTGTCAAACACGGACCACGTGTTTTTTTTTTTTTTCCCAAGTTGTTTCAGTTCAAGCCGTCTCTAATCAGTCCCCCGAAAAAAATGTGTCACACGTGTCCGTTACCTTCTTTGTTCTGTGCGTTGGTGATCTGCAGGTCGCAGTCCCCGGCTCGCAGCTTTTCCCGGCCCATGATCTGCCTCTTCAGGTCCCTCAGCGTGACGTGCAGGCCGTCAAACACCACGGTGTCGTAGCTGAGTTTGGAGGAGAATTTGTAGTGAACATGAGTCATGCTGAAATGGTACAAAAAAAAGAACCCCTCGCGCTGTCAGGAAGCACGGCAAGCTGACAGTTTGCCTGCGGTGACGGAACACCTGTCTCGCGCTTAAGTTGCTATGGGAGTCTGGCGTGAACTAGCTGGCGTTAGCAGCCGGTAGCTAACAAGCTAGTTGTCGTGAATTAACAAACTGCCGCGGATAAAGTGGCGTTCACCGGATGACATTTCCCGGCGTCTGGCGGAACAGAAGCGGCGACTCAAATCAAAGCGAACCCAGTCAGTTACGAGTCTAATTTGAACTTTTGTTTAGTTTTTTATTCCTCCCAAACGCTGCTCTCAAACCACCGGAGTGTTCGCAGGCAAACCAAACCAACAGCTGTTTCCCCAACCAACGGCTCGTCAGCACAGTGCACGCGCCGTCTGATGCCGCGTTCACGTGACACCCCCCCCCCCCCCCCCCCCCCGCACGCTCCAAATGTTCAAGAAAGTTTATTAATGTCAATGTTGCAAAACTCATTTATCCCTCATAATATCCTGCATCGCTTTATAGTGATTGTAGATGTGTTTTTTAGTTTTTATGGGTATGTGCTTCAAGAAAATGTATACTATATTGTTGTTGTTGTTTTCCTATATATATTTGTTATATATATATTTATCATATATAATATATATATGTATTATATACATTTTATATATATTTTATATATAAAAAAATCTTCATGGAGAGAATAAATAAATAGCTCATTGTTGGGTATGACGATGAAATGTTTCCTAAAATACGGAAAAAGAAGACGCACAACATTATATTTTTGCCTGCAAAACATGCCAATTAATAACATATAGCCTAGTCATACACACGAGAGGAAATAATACCTAGTCGACATAGTCACAACCATTTTATTCAAGCATGTGCTATTATGTCTAAAAGAACACATGTCTATCTGTATGCCTGTCCAATTTAGGATTTAGACATTTACAGATTTCCTCCCTACACCTGAAGCCAGCATCTTGCCTCCACGCGCAGTGCAGTGCCCCTGCACCTGTTTGGCCCTCAGGGGACCAAAGGCAGGCAGGCTCGAAAGCAAACCAGATTCACACCCGATACTGATTTAATAATTTGTTTTTTCTTCTGCATGAGATTCGACATGATGCTTTCTAAACCGCATTGTAGTCATAGTGGGAGTCACACTCAAAAAGCAGCCCAGCTCACTGTGATTCAGGACCACATAAGAAGAAACATAGGCCTACTTTTTTCTTTTTTAAATCACAAAATTATAATGCAAATCATTTTCAACTAAACCAAATTGTTGACTGCAGTTGTGTCACTTGTCTAGCCTAAACAATCCACTAGATGGAGACAAAGCACCATTTATGATGCTGATGTGTGTGCACGTGTGTGTGTGTGTGTGTGTGTGTGTGTGTGTGTGTGTGTGTGAGCTGTACTGCAGTGTGCCATCAGGCTGAAGGGTTCATATCTGGCCACGTTGGGTCCCACAGCAATAATAAAACATGCTTTACTATCCTCGACTGAAATATTATTTCCCCGTGTTATTTGGCTGTAGATTAAATGCAAACCTCTCTTCTCCAATCAGGTTCCTTTACAGAGGATAACGATGCCATTGAGATTGTGCATCACAGTCAGTGTGTGTGTGTGTGTGTGTGTGATTACAGCAGCCAACAGCCTCAAAGTAATCCATTATACAAAAGTTGGATTTAATTTGATTTGGACCACTTGTAATGCCAATTATTCATATCAGCAATTACATTCTTGATCATTTCAGTTGATCTCCTGGCATCAAAACATTTTAAATTCAATTACATTCCTCACTATTGATACATTACTTTTTGTCTAGCAGAGAGAATTGATATTGATTTCACTTTCATGTTATTGTAAATATAAAGCTAAAGCACAAACACTGGAAACAGGAAACAAGCCTGGCTCTGTCTAAAGGTAACAAAGTCCACCTACCAGCACATCAAAGCTCACACATTAACATATTATATTTATGTTGTTTAAATCTGTACATTAAAGTGCACAAATGACGATTTGCTGTTTTACAGGCGGTAATGAGACTACTTCTTGGCTGTTGCCAGGCAGGATGTTACTGTTCCCAACCAAGAGATTCTCCGAAATCATTCCCTATTTCCTACACGGGCTAGTATACTGCAGTGTATTTACTCTCCGATAGCTTTAGAGCTGCTATTTGGTGGATTTCGTTACCTTGAGGCAGAGCCAGATTGGCTGTTTCCATTCATTATGCTAAGCTAAGCTAACCGGCTGCTGGCCTGCCTTTATATTTATATGAGAGCGGTATCTATGGTCTCATCTAACGCCGGCAAAAACACAAATAATCGTTATTTCCTTTTATCTAGTCAAAACTGGACTGCATTTCTGATATGAATATATTTCAATAAATTAAAACATCACTTCAAAGAGAAATATAGCTGATGCTATATAGCTTGCCCACAGAAGGTGGAGCAGCAGAAATGAAGACGATACAGCCTACACACAACTTGAGGGTATAGGGCATGTAGCTTAGGAAGCAGGAAGCTTCTCTGACATCACCACCATATGTTGGTGAAGCACACGGTGAAGCTAGAAGACGGCAGTTTACTGAGAATTGCAAGCCGATTGGTTGGATTCAGATGAATGGAAGGAAAGAGAAGGAGTGAGAGGAGTGTTTGAGGAAGAGTTTTGCACTCGGTGCTCTCTCTCCTCAGCTCCTCAGTCTCTCTCTCTGTCTCTCTCTCTCTCTCTCTCCTGCCTGCTCTGCTCAGAGGAGGGATTTGCCCTATCTTCCCTGGCTTAGCACACCATTGTGAAAGCAGTGGGAGGATGGAGGGATGCAGGAGGAGAGAGAGAGAGAGAGCGAGAGAGAGAGGATGAAAGGGAAACAGCTGCTGCCTTTAAACTGATGTTCTTCTTATCGTGATATGATACAAGACATGTTCAGTGACTCAGCCATCAAAGAGCTGCTTGGAAACAATTATATCTTCGGCTTTATATGTATGTGTGTGTGTGTGTGTGTGTGTGTGTGTGTGTGTAAGGTCTAGATGGCAAATGACGTGTTTGATGAGGAGTATATTGTATATTGTAGGTGGAGGCCTAACTTCTACCAGAGGAAGAAAGAAACAGATGACATCCTAGGAATGACAAAAAATAAATGAATAAAATACCCAATTGTAAAACGAGGAATGAAATGCACAACAGAAAAGGTTGAATTCATTAATTTGTGTATAATGTTTTGTTTTTGGCGTCTCGTGAAGGGTCACGACTGAAAAATTGTATCTTTAATGATGTTCAGTGCTACATCTTCATACCAGCTGAAGGCTACATTAAATAATGCTAATAACAATAATGATCATTACGAAATATGTAAATCACAAGTATCGAAAGCCCAAGAGGATGTGTTCAAATCTCTCATTCAGCCTGGCCAACTGTTTGAAAGCTAAAGATTTCCCTCTCCAGTCATATGAAAGACAGAAACGTGTCCTCACATGAGCTTAAACAAGGGGCTTAAACCAGCGAATGTTTGGCGTTTTAACTGGATAAATGATACAAATAAGTTCAAATCTTTGAACGATTAGTTTGTTGTTCACAACAGATTTTCATTTCTCATCCATTCAAGCTAATTGCACTGGTTTTTGAACACACGTGTTCAAACGAGTGAGTACAATTGTTCTACAACTGTCACAATAACCACACATGCACATGGCCTTCTGATCAGAACTGAGCTGTCATGTTCTTCACAACTTCTAAACGTTTGTTCATCCTTTGAGCCATCTCATGCAAAAGCATCAAAATCTGTCAGATTCATAAACCATAAATATCTATGACGTAGTTACGTATTGTGAGGAGGTACGATGTGTTGTTTCTTTACGGAGCTACGGCAGGTTTCGAAATGTTTTGGGTGAGTTCTGCAGACATGCAGCAGAGTTGTGATGATCTCATGCACTTACAGTTTCTCATCTCTGTTTGTTCCTCATTGTCACTACAACACAAAGTGTTTTCCATGTTGTGGCTGGAAGATCCTTTTCCCCCTTCATTCTTCATCCCTCCTCCTCTCCCTCCCTGATGCCACACCCCCCCTGATCGTCTCTTCAGCCCCCAAACACTTTCTCCTCTTCCTGCTCGCTCTCTCTCCACCTGACGCTCTCTCTCCTTCTTGTCTTTCTGCTTGAGCAGCGTTCACAGCTCCAAGGCCTTTTCTTTTTCACACTGCAGATGGCCATAGTGTTACTCCACTCAAAGGCAAACACACACACACAAATACACACACACACACGCACACACACACACACGTTGATCTCTTCGTCAGTGACAATGGTTCAGAGAGCTCTTCTCTCAGTTTGCCCTTCTCAGAGAGCAGAAGTGTCTCTTGTCCTCAAAAACTCTATTGGCAGACAATTTGTCAACCCAGTCGCTGATCTGATGCGCGGTGATCATCAACAACAGCCAAAGCGGACAAATGCAGTGGCAGCAACCTGTCAATCGTGAGAGAGTCCCTCCCGAAGCAAACTGTGTTTTTTAAAAATCTATTAGACTCTAAATGGACCATAATTTACTAAATGAACATCATGCTGTATTGAAGAGGACTTGTAACTAAGATTGAGACCATAAACTCATGTTTACAATGTTTACTGAGGTAATAAATCAAGAGAGAAGAAGAGTCATTTTCTCATAGACTTCTATACGATCATCTGATAGCCATCAGAGAGAATGCAAGTTTAAAGCACTTCAGCATTGGCTTCACTTTTCAGACCCGAATGTTGCCGCTCGGTGGTTCAAACGTGATTATTAGAGGGAATTTCAAATCAAACTTTGTGCCCCAAGATGCAAAGTGACGGCACAATATGTGTGCAATATCACGTAATGTCATAAATGAATGTAATGTAAACTTTGAAACTTTGTTGTTAAATTTCCATTGGATAGATAGATAGATAGATAGATAGATAGAGATAATTAGGACATCAAAGCTGGCAGCCACTCTCCCTCAGAGCCTCATTCAGTGACAAACAGCTGTTCTAGCAACATCCAACTGGGACACACACACACACACACACACACACACACACACACACACACACACACACACACACACACACACACAAACTTGTATTTGTGGGTAACACTGGAGAGGCTCGATATCAGGTTGTCTAAGAGACAGAACCCCTGCAAAGACTGCTGGTATTAGTCGTCGTATTAGTACTTTTACTGAAGTAAAAGATGTGAGTACTTCTTCCATCTCTCACAGGAGAAACTTGATAAAGTGCAACAACAGAGTCAGTTTTAATCAGGAGTTCACTAAATCACCAGAACTAATAAATCGCTATAAACTATTCAGTGAAGAAGAAACAAACTGACGCACACATGATGTATGGATCACCACAGCAACACACAGGAAGGTGGCTGGATGTGGTCAGAGAGATATTGATCTGTTGATCGACAGTCAGATGGACCGTCGGTTCAGAGCTGAAAAACATCCTGCAGCTTACCAACAACAAATTGTAACAACATGACTACAAAGAGACATAATGCAACTGCAGAGAGACACCAAACAACCACAAAAGCTTTAAAACAACCACAACGAGACGTAAAACAACCACGAAGAAACTTAAAACTACTACAAAGATACAAAAAACTACTACAAAAAGACTAAAACAACCATAAAGTTTTAAAACGACTACAGAGAGACGTGAACCAACTACAGAGAGACTCCAAACAACCACAAACATATTAAAACAACTCTAAAGAGACTCAAAATGACCGCAAAGAGAATCTAACTTTTCCTATATTTCTATTTCTCTTGCTCTATAGATTTGTAGTTCTATGGTTCTACACTACTTCCATGAGCCCACATGCTGTACGGGACAATAACTAAACAGATTTGTGTCAGACTAAAGTGAGAACGAAGACACCAGTGTGAAACACTGTATGATCCACTGGTCACACTGGAAACATGGTGGACAGAAGAACCTGATCATGTGACAGAGACTCTTCTCTGTAAAACTAAAGACAGATCTTTACATCAGCAAAGCTCCACCTCCTCCTGTACGCGGATGTACAGCGAGGACAGCACGCAGACACACAGACGGGCAGAGAGACGGTGTACCTGGACGTCATGGATCCCCTGTCGATGCTGCTGCAGTTGCTGTGGGGCTCAGGTAGGACTCTGATTTAGAGATGACGTGTTTTATTCAAATATTACTGTTGGATTTTCAAATCAGAGAACACACACACACTCGCACAAACATTATTATTATTATATATTATTATATATGTAGTAAATTAATATTTCTGCAATCAATGTATATTCAGTAATGATCTCTGTGTGCAGTGTTTTATATTGTTGGTGGCGGAGTTCGTCATAGCTTCAGACTCACGGCTAACTGACAGGAAACGATGCAGCGTGTGATCAGTGACGCTGATATCAGCCTCAGTTTCCTGGTCACAGACGAATCAGAGCCCTGTTGGGATCTGGCAGAAGCATGTTTGGTTATTATCAAGTATGACAATTAAGTTATTGATATTAATACAATATTAATAATGGTGGGTGTGTTGGAAATGTTTGGATGTGTGCTGCTGTCTTTTTAACTTTTGACATTTCTCTTTTTTTAGCCCCTTCCCTCAGGATGCTTTGCCTTCTGCCAGTTCACCTTGTTAATAAGAATTTAAAATGAAAAAAAATAAAATGTCCTGTTTGTCCTGAAAACTCTCCGACTTGACCCCTGCTGCTGCCGCCTGCTCTCGACCACTTTCCAGGCGAGACGTAGTTCATCTCAAACGAGCCCGTTTATAGAGCCTTGGTGACATCATCGCCGTGTCACAGGGACTTCCTGTGGCCTCATCCAATGAGGCACCAGTGTTTGATTTGACCCAAATCTCACACATAGGTGTGATTTTAACGCCTGATGGAGGATGGTGTGATAACAATCAAATCAGGCTGTTCTTCTTTTTCCATAGGAGCTCACTGTAAGTGTCTTTGAAGCTTAAATTAGAGGTACTCTTGTATTGGACTGCATGAAATCTAAACGTTTTTGATGCTTTGTCACCAGTGAACTATTAACTCAATGACTTTCAGCATACGGAACACATCTTTTTCACAAATTCCTGTTTTATTTTTAGAGCACATGGAGGTAAGACATTGCTGTCTGGCACAGCACTAACACATAATCTGATGTGGGATTCCTGCTGGGAAATGCTCAGTGTCTTTTTATGGGCTATTAGCATAAGGGGCCATTTTCTCTTATTGGGCCAATGGAGCTGAAGAAAGCAATTACTACAGTACCATACTGCTCGATGGGAGGAGGGGGGGGGGGGGGGGGGGTGTTCAAAAACAGAAAAATGTGGCGGAGGGAAAAAATGGCTAAGAGGATCAGCAGAGAGAGCCAGGGTGAAAAGGGGAAACGAGGAAAAATGAAACGTGGGCGATGGTCACAGTATCTCCATGCAGCAGAAGAGATGAGCGGGAGGAAAGATTGAGCGACAAAACGTCACGTATAAAGGCAGTTAAGAGGAACAAAAGCAGAGTGGCAGCCAATCCCAGCGCGGCCGAGACTCTCCCGTAATCCCGTCATCCGCTCTAATCTCTATGACGACGACGCGGAGCTCCATCGGTGACGTCGCAGTCATGAATATTCAGCAGAGGAATCTGAGCTCTCCGCTGAATCCTTCCGTCTCACATCACACACTCTATGTGGTGTTGCTGTGTGACAAGGAAATCAGAAACAAATTAGGCTCGACACGCGCACACACGAATGCAAAATGCGAGGAGAAGTAAAATCGGTCCAAGTGTCGAAACACAGAAATTCTTGTCCTTTTGATGTGGAAGTGTGATTCATCTTTACAGAAAGTTAGGTTCAGGCAACAAAGCCACTTTGTTAGGTTGAGGACAAGAACGTGGTCGACGTTAAAGGAACAGTGTGAAACATTTAAGGGTGATTAATTGGCAGAAATGGAATATATTATATAAATATAAGATACATTTATATCTACATAGGGGGCAGTTCCTCTTCCAGGGAGTCCGCCATCTTGCACCGCCATGTTGTTTCTACAGCAGCCCTGAATGGACAAACTGGCTCTAGTTTGTGTTTTTACATTACATCAAGGTAGAGATGGCTACCGAAACTCTGTGTGAAGATCAGCGTATTGATAAGCTCCGACGTTGCTGGTGCTTTTAATTAGTACATATTTATGTTTTGGTGTAATTTAACAGCTCGCTGCAGCGTGCATCTATGCTCTCTCTGCCGGGCTGAGCTCCTCCAACTACACACACACACACACACACACACACACACACACACACACACACACACACACACACACACACACACACACACACACGCACTTACACACCAGCGATCAAAGAGGTGAAAACTGAGAAGGAAAGAGAGAGAAATCTCACACATTGTTCCTTTAACTTAACTAAATAATGACTCACAAGTGACCAGCGACTCACGTGAGTCCCGTGACTAACGGCACTAACGGTGTGACAAAATGTCGACGTATACTTCTAGTTTCAGACGGGACATGAACAGCGGTCTAGACGAAAGTCCTCTGGTAGTTATCTCGCTCTTTATGCTACGTCAGTTGCCGTGAGTGTGTAATAAGGACACGGGTGTGTTTACATTGGAGGCGGTTGAAAGCCCAACGCGTCGCAAACAGACGCACTGACCAAGCTGCGGTATGTGACGCATTGGGAGTGAGAACGGGTTGTGTGTATTAATCGTGGGCAAAGATTTGCTCTTCTCAGATCGTTTAATTGGAATTCATTTCAGAGGCCTGAGGAGGTATGAAAAATAAGTCTGAATGTGTTTGCGAATGTAGGTTTCTTTTCTGATTCTCTACCTGGATGATCATCTTGCATCTTTCGTCCTAAGCGGCACAAGAAAAAACAGATAATTCGTGTCCCCGTACACGAACCAAAGAATTACATTTTCATGACTATTTCAAGAACTGCCACGATACTGAGCTGGTTGCACCGATCACCCATGATGCCTCGAAATCAATGGATTCGATTGGCTCCTGCAACGCTCTCTGGGAACAGATGGAGGTCGACCTGATGTGACACGTGGATTCAAACACTGTACATGAATGTTCTCACAGGGATGAAGGAATATTATCATTTTCAAAATCACTCTGATCAGAAAAAGTGACACAACAAACATAAATACACGCGTGCTCACATAGTCCGCATGCTTCCCTCTCTTTATCATCTTCAAACACCTCAAATCTGGCACATCCTCCAGTCTCCTCATTAGCTTTTCTCTCTCGCCCCTCTTAACTCTCATCCTCCTCCCGCCCTCTCTCTCTCTCTCTCTGTCCGTCACTCAGACATCTGTGTGGCAATAAGCAGGGGAGTCATCTATCGGACAGCTCGTTCAGAACGGTTGACACAAGCGCATCTGATCCGCATCTTAGTGCGTCTGTATGCGTGTGCAGGTTTAGGGAGGACATGTGCGTTTTCTCATCGATATTGAGCAGGTCACACATACATTGACACACATGACATTCAAATACAAAAGGAACTCACCACAGGCACTTTGAAAAGGTGACTCTTTATTTTCTACTCATTATACTGTATATAATATTCCTTCTCTCTAGATATAGGTAATCATATTTATATCATGTAAGTAAAAGTGTGCTTTTGTTCACAGCATGTGTCCGTGTCAGACCGCTGTTAGTTGGAGGTTTACATTATAAAGTATACAGTGAAACTGGCTGGCAGCTATGTGTGTGTGTGTGTGTGTCTGTATATATATGTGTGTGTGTGAGCTGTGATAGTTATACAGTCGGTGTGCCTGTGTATAGAAAGACGAATGTGAGTGCCAGCATGTTTCTGCATGCATGTGTGTGTGTGTGTGTGTGTTTTTAGAGGACTAAGTATCTCATGATAGGGCTCAGAGGTATGGAGCAGGATAAAAAGCTGCCCATTGACACAGATTTAAAACAGTTGATCACCTACAACCTTTCAACCATATCCCCCGTCGCCACGCGTTTACGTGTTTTAAAATTAGGAGCCACATCTTTTGGGGGATTTTATGTGTTGATGCTGCATCAGCTGTTTGTCTTTAGGTGTTCCTTTTCCCCTCTCGTCACTGCGGCGAGGCAACACTAGCCGTGCTTCCATTGACATTTTGAAGCATCTCAATAGAAAAGCTGTATAGAAACGGCAAAGTTCGATAAAACCTCCTCACTGGAGAGATAACATCTTTTTACGCTTGATTGAGGGATTTGCCTTTGTTGAAAAGAGATGATGCTTTAAATGGATTTCGAATAAATTCGGACGTAGCAAACATTTATCTCACATGGGAGAAGTTTGCCTTTCTGCCAGAAAGAGTTCATTTCAACCCAAACATTGATCTTTTCCTAAACTTAACTCACGTGAATGATCAGGTCGACTTGTTTCCTTTCAGGGTTTGCTTCCTCTACTTCTTCTTCTACTGTGTTTACTGCTAGATTACAGCCATGAGCAGCGAATAGCGCCAACTTTTGACGAAACTATGCCGAGTGTCCAATTTGCCTGAATTTGTTTTTGCTTAAACTGTCGCTGAATAGTTTTAACCCAAAGCAAACTGCTACATGCCTGCAACATACTCTCCCTGAAAAAAACAAAGAAACGTTTGGCTTTTTGCCACGTCATTGCTACACATAATAAACACGATAACAACTCAATATTAAGCCTTGTTTTTACTGATATTCTGGATCTTTCACTCAGTTTTTTTTGCGGACTGCTCCATCTTTGTCACTGTACTGTAAATAGATTATTAAAAAGATAAAATGTCACTAAACTCCCTCTCTTCTCCTGAGTTTGTGTTCTGGCATTTGTTTTCTAACAGTCGTCAGGTCAGTTTAAAGTGGACAAAGTCAGGTTACAGTCATTTACCGCTTTAGATTCTTTTGTATCTTAATTTTTAAATAACAAGACAGAGAGTCTACAGGCATGCTAGCGGCTCTGTGAGGCTGCACAGTGGTGCTTTGAGCTAAATGCTAATAGCAGTGCTGTTAGCGTGAAAAGCTAAAGCCTCTGAACACCTACACAGGTGTTTCCAGTTAATCTGGCAGCACTGTGTGGAGACTAATTGAGTGACATCTTCCTGAGTCTCCTCTTAGCGTTGTTGCCTCGCAGCCCGACTCTACCCACTAAAACATGGCTCATAGAAGGTGATGGGCAATTTAGTTTCTTTGGGGCATTGCTCCCTCAGAGGAGAGTTTGACTCATACAAAAATCTGTAGTAATCCAATATCACATAGACATTGTAGGAATTGGTGTGAAAATCTATTGTGACTCTGTTGGGAGTATCAATAAAAAGTGTCTCAACAAGAATCACTTTATCTTTTTTTTTTTTGTATAAGACCAACTCGTGATTTCACTCTAAACTCCAATAACATACGTTCAAGAGGAAGAAAACTTTAACATGTACCGTTGCCATACTGCTCATGAGCAATTCATGCAAGAGGGAGCCTGAATGCACCTGATGCAGAGCGAAACTCTCGAGGCCCGCTTAAACATCCTGCCATTTTGGGCCTTTCATCCTTGGCCAGTCAACCATGCCGGCCTCGGATATGTTCTGCATGTAAACAACACTGTCTGAACGAGGGGGCTTGAGGCAAAACCGTAAAAAGCAGATTTTAATCGCTCTGTACTTCCTGTCAAAGTAATATGTGTAAAATGCAAGACAGGTACGAAATCTCTCTAGCTAAAGGGCTAAAGCCGGGCACACAAAGAAAAAAAGAACAGGAAGCGGGCAGTCTGGAAAAGGGGCTTAATAGGCACCAAGGCCAGAATAATTTATGAAATCATGGCTGCTATTTCGATCATAGATTCTGTTTGAAAACTAACAATGTACCTGTCCAGAGTCTCTCCATGTATTGTCCCACATTAACAACATTCAGGTCTAATTGGCAGTACAAGTGGGACGACCTCTCACGTCATCTGAAAGAAGAAACACTTTCATGTAAGAGCTCCTATAGACAAATCCTCAGCAACACAACAAGTTAAACACGACGAGCTAGACGTTTTTTTTTTTTTTTTTTGGCGGATTTCTGGGAAGTTTGAGATCTCGAGGAACAGCAGGCTACACCAGGTTGTGCTGATTCAAGACCAGCTGTCATTAGGGACTCGATAGAGTATTGTCTATCCCGCTAAGCCCCCTCTGCCGATCCTAAATCAGCCTCACAGACAGACCACAAGTCAGATCTGAACAGCAGGAGCGTCAAAATGAAAAACCCAACAGAACCAGTCGGACCGTTGAAATAAAAAACATGACTTCCCTCTTAGACTTGTAACATAAACTCATTGAATTTTGTCATTATTACACGCCAGAAACCACTGACTTCCGAAACAGTCCTTGTATCTTGTATGGCTGCGTCTGCTGAGGAATGATCGGGGCAGTTAGCTCTAAAACTGATCCCAGTGCAACCGTTAAAGGTTGTGGGAATGCAGAGGAGGTCATACTGGAAGCCCCATGGCTGATCTGGGAGCTGTCTGAAGGCAGGACAGGCAGGCACTGGGTGCATGGGTGAGGAGAGGCTAACTGCACACACACACACACACACGCACACACACACACACACAAATACTAACACACACAAACATGCAGGCACATAACTCCACCCGTAAGCCCTCCTCACACAGTAACCTTGTACGTGTTTGTGTGTGTGTGTGTGTGTGTGTTGGTAGCAAGTGCAAAGTGTAGAGTGCTTATAGCATGTGTTTGTGTATTCCATTAAATTCACATTTCTCAAACAGTTCTTCTGGTCCTCCGTGTTTGATTGGCTGGCTCAGTGTACTTGTAGTTCCATTGAGGAGCGACACATCAGCGACAGAAACAGTTTGTTGTTGTTTTTTTTCTCCCAAAGAAACACTTACAATGATTTTTTTTTCTTTTTTTTCAAACACAACACAGTGATCTTTTCTTTTAAACAGGACACACTTTTCCCCACACCGCACTGGCCGAAGCTGAAGCTGTGAGTGTGTGCTGTGTGAGTGTGTGTTTCTGTGCATAAATGGTTGTCTGTGTATATGTCTGGGACCATTATGGAGTGTGTTCTTGTTGTTTCTATACTTATAAGGACCTATATCCCACACATAAAACCTAAAAATAAATCTAAAATAACGATGTTCTTTTGTATTTGAATTTATTTTAGGTTGGCCATTGTTTCAGTTTATTTAATATCGTAATTTGCGGTTAATATCTCAATATGGTACATTTATGTTTTTTAGGATTTTTTATATTTTAAGAGAAACTTGATTATTTAATCACAATATGTGCTCCAAAGCTCCCACGTTGCTTTGTGTTTCTCTTTACTTTAGGGACCAGGACAGAGGACTTATTTTCGGAGCCACAGTGAAAGTGAAGGAGGTAAGAGGTAACGACATTTCTAACCATCTAGACAGGTGTTACAGAATAAGTAGGAATGCAGACAGCGAGGCAACCCCGTCATAATGTAATACAATTCATCACGGCTGTCAAATAACATTACATCTGTGAAATAAAAACATTTTGGTAACACTTTGGATCAAATTGTTGAGGTTGTGGTTGAGTTATGTTATAGTGCCTCACATTGTAAACTGTCTCTATTATTTTGTCCCTTTCAGTCTTATTAAAAAACAGATACTTTTAAGCTTCATAAAAGTATCTGTTTTTACAGACTGCTGTATTGGATTGCATTGTTTTCTGCATGCAGCTCCTGTATCGGGTAACAGAGCTTTAGCCTGCAGTGCATTGGGCGAATAAGTCCTCACAAGTATAGCAACTTTACTCTGAATGCATGTGTGTGTGTGTGTATTGCACTTTCAGTGTTGAGTGTCCCGCTGATGAACTGTAAAGTGGACCTCTGGCACCAGTGAGGCGAGGTTCATGTCCACGAGAGATCGTCCGAGCGCTCCACTGTCTCTTCCTTCGCCTCCTGTCAAGAGGCGTCCGATGTGATCGAAACAACACAATCTCACAAACCACATCAAAGTAGAAAATGAAACTAGAATAATATAATATTACAAAGACTACGACCCCTGCTTCCCAACGCTGCTCCCTTTCGACCCCCCCCCCCCCCACACCCCCCCCCTATTAATAGATATAATAACTATAATATGTGACAGAGTTAGTCATCCTCTGCACAGTGGCACCTTTAGAGTAGAATAATTTTTTTTTTTTTTTTTACTAATAATACAATTATTTGTTGTTGATATCAGAGTATCAAAGCTGTATGGCGGTAGGAAGAGATAGACAGAGGTGAGGTCTCAAAAAGCGCCCCGTGCTCTATTGGAGTAAACATCGTTAAACACAGTACGGGCTTTCCGGGCCCCACACGCGCTTGTAAGGCGTCTTAAATGTAGCAGAATCCCTACGGAGCATAGAGACCAGGGCGCCATTTGAGACTCGATTAGAGATGCAGCGAATGTAAGCACTGGAAGCGGATGGATATGGCATGCATGGTTTGAAAGGTCAATGCTGACATGGCTCATGGATGCGGTTCTGAACTCTGACCTCCAGCAGGCCCTCAGGATCCGAGGGGCCTGATGTGCTGAGCTACATAGCTACTACTGCTGAGTCAGTATACTGCAGGAAATCCTATGCAAAAAAAAAAAAGAAAAAGAAAAAAGAAGAGTACTTGGAGCAGTGATCTGAAGCTAAACCTGGAGGCCATGATATACTGGAAACATCTTGAGTAATATTTGGCACTAAGTATGATTAACAATATTTTGCTAATATATGTTTCATCCTTAAGCTAACTCAAATAATTCTTAATCAAAATTATCCTACCTCTGCTTAAGGCAATATTCTTAATCTCTAATTACTTCAGGAAGTTACCCATCTAACCTAAAGTTAGCCCAATAAGAAGCAGCTAAAGGCTAACCTGTAGGCTAACTAACACGAGTAGGAGAGTACAGTTTCTCTACCTCCGCTTCTCTTTAGCATGAAGCGTGTAATATCCTTCGTTAGCTATTCAGCTGGTTGTTCGTGTGCAAATGTACTTTGCCTTTCCTTCCACATAACACCCTTAAAACGACGCCGCTGCAGCGCTGAGCATAAAAAGCCCTTGTGTGCTCCTGTCCTTTAAAAATTAAAAGCCCTTGCTTGGAGAAAAGCGTTTTTTTAAATCTTTTTTTTTCACAGCCCATGACAACTGCTGATGTTGTAGTTAGCTTGCAAAATTTATATTTACACGTGGAGGACAAGCAAGAGCGAGTCCGCGGTGATGCACGTTTGTCCCTTTAAGCTCCCTTTATGGCGTAAAAAAGACAGCGGATAAAACAGCAGCGTCATAAATTAAACAGTATGACTGAGATTTAAAACATCGTTTATTATCAGGGTAATAACTGTTGTGGTGTGACGTTTCAGCGTGGTGATGCTTCATGGTTAGTTTATACAAAACAGTGCAATGGTGGCTTAGGGAGGTAAAGAAGGAAACAAAAAAAATGCATTTTCTTCTTCCTTTAAGTTTCACTCTCACCTTTTACTTACAGCCCCAGAAAAAGTGTGAGAACAATGCGGTTCACATTTACACTAGTTGCTCGTGCTCTCTCTCCCTTCCTCTCAGATTTATGGCTATTTTGTCTCCTCCCCTTGTGTCTGTGTGTGTGATCAGGTGTTTAATGCGACCTCAGACGACACTATCTGTAATATAGTGTCACAAAGTATGCCTTTTTGGGTCTTTGTATGCGTTCCAACAGCTAATTCTTTGTCAACATTTGCATTGGACAGAGGTAGCCACAGACCGCCAGCTGTTGGGAGATCCAGTGGAGAACTGAATGATGCAACTAGCCAAGAAAAAGAGAAGCACTTCAAGATCAGGATTTCAAAAGCAAAACTAAAGCCGGATAATGTGTAGGTTTAGGTTACTGCAACAAGTGTTCCAGTGTGTTTCAATGGGGAGGTACGTATGCAAC
Organism: Pholis gunnellus; assembly: GCF_910591455.1. NCBI lineage: Eukaryota > Metazoa > Chordata > Actinopteri > Perciformes > Pholidae > Pholis > Pholis gunnellus. Next base: position 18,432,364 of record NC_136544.1, read on the forward strand.
ACCATATATTTTCATCGCTCCTCTTATCTAACGCTTCAATACAAAACGGCACCGACAAAGTACGCAGCGAAGGTCAGAGGGTGGACCATCTTTGTATTCAGTATTTTTTTTTATGTGTATACGTCTGCAAGAGAGCGAGAGAAAGAGAGATGAACGTAAGCGTATTGATGTTTCTCCAGAATCTGTCACAGAAAAGAAATGTACAGGTGTTTGAAATATGATAAGACCATGACTGTCACAGCCACAGTGTGTGTGTTTGTGTGTGTGTGTGTGTGTTTGCATTTGTGCAGATGTATACAGTATGTGTGGAGATAAAGAGGAGGAGAGGCTGTGAGTGACAGCTGAATGGATGGGGCGCAAATCCTTTGAATAATACATGACACTTCTGCCAATTCCATCTATTTATCTTAAAATTCATTTCCAGCAGATCCTCCATTAGAGCAGAGAGAGAGGTGTACTTTAGGCTGAAGGGAGCATTTCCTCAGTGTTTATTTCTGCAGCTGAAATATTTGACAATTGTTCTGGCAAGAAAAAGACAACTTTTTATTAAACGCATCTGAAATATATTCACCAAGAGGTAGTGGGCAAATGAAAAGTCCATCTGTTTGTTTTAATGTCTTTTTGGCTCTGCCTTAAAGCATATTCACAGCTCAGCGGTCTCCTCTCCGCAGTACCCTGAACCAACAACCTCCACAAAGCCTAGCTAGTCTACGAGCGACACCGACGGAAGACGGGACCTAAAAGAGAAGGAGAGGGTGAGAGGAGGTGTGCAGAGGGTGGCAGTGAGGTGAGTTATGGGGCTACACGGAAAAATGTGGAAGGTGAAAGGTGACAAGTGAAGGCGGACGGACAGACATATATCGGATCACCTCTTTAAGGTGAAAAAATAAATAAAGATGCGACTTATGTGGCTGAAAACGGGTAAAAGGAAGCACCAATGATCTATGTTACCGTCTAAAAGAGATTCATTAGTTTAGTTGAGTCACACCTTCCCCCTCTCCTCTAACAGCTGATCTGTAGTCAGTGTACCCGGTTCCCCAAAAACCACTAAGCAGGTTTTAACAACTGACCTGGGATCAGAGAGACGGGGGTAAATGTTACCAAGAATGAGCTCAACTCAGTTTCAGTTCAGTCTGTTAAGAAGACAGCTTTTCCATCAATCAATATGAAAGGAGTATATATATACAATATGTATAAGAAAATAATAACTAGTGTCACAAATGTGCCGCCATCAATAGACAAACCGCAACTTCAATTTATATTTTGAGTCCAGCTGAACTGAAAATGAATCAATCCCGATCCTGAGGTGTTAACGTCCGCACTTTTTAAAATCGTCATCAGAGAGACAGCTCGGAGCTCTAAGGCTGCTCCCTGCCACTAATCCAACTGCTACCCAAAAAAAGGTCGGGAGGACAGAGGTCAAAAGGTAAAGATCACACAGAGTCTCTCACCTCCTTCCCCTTTCTCCTTTAGTTCACATTATTTAAAATTTTAAGGAGAAGTTGCCCCAAACAGCAAACCACTTACGATATGCTTTTGATCTTGGGTCAATCCCGTTTCCCCCTTCGAAAAAAGCCAGAGAATCAATTTATGATCATAACACTCATGGACATAAATTGAATGTGCCTTCATATGTAAGGAGTCACAGGTATAACTACAGTGATATGTGGTAAAGTGGAGTTGGGAACAACTTCTCCATCAAAACCGACCCTGCTACACACACTGAAACTCTCACAGGGCTCAGGATTCACAGTTCAAAGGCTAAAAGTTCACAGTTCACAGTCATAGTTTATCAAACCCCGTTCCCACCCCCGTAACCCTGTGCGTCCCCCTGCTTAAGCTTGCACTCCCCCCTGTATTTCTCGTCATCCTTCTCTTTGATACTCTGATTGGGCGATATCTGCAGCCGGCACCTCTCAGACGGGCGTGGTCCTGCGGTTGGGGTCCTTGCTGTAGTCTTTAGTGAGCGTGCTGCTCTGGAGGAACTCCCTCTCCGAGTTGAGCAGCCCGCCCATGCCGCCTCCGGGCTTGGTGCCGGCGTTGCCTGCCTCACGTGGGTTCAGCGTGTACATGGGCATCTCAGAGGCGGCGGGCCCCGTGTAGCCGCCTTTCCCCAGCGGTGAGGTGTCGCGGCTCGGGGCCTCGGAGGAACGCACGCTGGAGCGACGCCGGAAGCGGTAGCGGTAGGAAGGGATGCGGCTGAAGGCGGACTTTTTGATGAGCTCGGTGCGGGACTTGGCCCGTTGCTTGCGGTGCTTCTCGATGAACATGTGCACGGCCAGCACGCCCACCATCTCTGCCATGATGAAGGAGAGGGCGCCAAAGTAGAAGGACCAGCCGTAGGAGTAGGACTTCTTGCTGTCGCTCTGACCCGGGTCACCCGAGTTGGCTGAGATATAGACAATAATCCCTATGATGTTACTGAGACCTGGAAGGGAAGGACAGGAGAAGGAAAACATCAAGAGATGGAAGTGGAAATGGTGCAAGCGTGACCTCCTCATCCAGGCAAACAGTATGGAGTCATAGGAGTATCATAATAAAGAATACATCTGTAAATAAATGGGAAAGTATAAAGAGAAATAAATAAAAGACTAAATAGGTAAATACAGTTAATAATTAAATGTGCGAATATGAAGACATCTAAATATAAAGGAAAAGAAAAGCATTTAAAATGTTCCTCCATTCATTTGTTCATTTATTTCTGTTTGTATTCATACATTTTTTTAATATATATATTTATAAATTTTTCATATAAACTACTCTATTTTTTTAAATTTTTATATATTACAATTAATTTATTCTCATTCATTCACAGATGTCTTCTTTATTATGGCACTCCTATGACTCCATACTCATCCAGACAAACAGCACACGTCAAAAACTGCAAGAGACGGAGATCCGCCACTAAAAGAAAACAAAGAACAAATGTACAGTTAATGCAGAAGAATGAACAAACACACACGTCTGTAGCCGTGCTAGAGCTAAATGCTAACATCTGCATGCTAACATGTTCACACCGACGACGTTTGGAGAGTATAATGTAGATTTGTTCACGAAACAAAGCGTTGGTCAAATTAAAACTGTGGTGGCGCTATAAGGAAAAGCTAAGGAATCCAAAGTTACTACTAATTATCCAGAGGGGGACTTGAATGTAGTTGAGGTATTTCAGTCTGAACACAAAGTGGAGGGCCAACCGACACAGTTAAATATACAATAAAGTGGCAGATTAGTGAGAGTACAAGTGAATGAATATTTGAGAAAAGAAAAAATGTCGGAGCCAAGACTTGAGAGAAATGAGAAGAGGACGACGGGGAGACGGCCAAATGAAATAAAGCAAAGTAACGGGAGGAGAGCATCAGAGAGAGTCATTGCACACAGCTGGGCTCTCTTATTCCATATCATTAGTCCAGAATACAGTGCTCATGCAGTGTGGTGGAACGCACAGAATGGGGACAATTAGCCAGCTGTAATTAACCAGAATCAGCCCCACACTATTGTGGTAAATAATTACCAATTTGGCTCCATGAATTTACTACAAAACCCAATGGGACCCTACACATCCCACTGAACAGCAAGTACTTTACAGCCCTTTGTGTGTGTCAGGGGCAAGAGCACAAGTGTGTGTGTGTGTGTGTGTGTGTTTATGGGAGACCAAGTGTCAGCATCCGTGTTGATAGATTATGTGTGTGAGCATGTATGCGTGTTGACACGCTCACACCCTCGCAGTGCATCACAGCGGCATCGTGGTATTCTTGCTGATTGATTAATCAGCTGCTGTGCCCAAATTTCCACACTCACACAGCCACTTCTGTGTGCTTTAGATGCCTGACGGGCTCCTTCTCTGCAAATATTTGAGTGCTGCACCTCCTCTGTTTAGAGTGGCTCCACAGTAACGACACACACACACACACACACACACACACACACACACACACACACGCACACACGCACACACACACTAGCCCCGTGTTGCTATCTCAAAAGCATGCATCCTTGCATTAAACATTTGAATTATAGAAATTCGACGTGTCTGAACCGGGTCGGGGTATTTTAAGTGCGGCTGGTTATGCAGCTAAGATGGCTGCTACATTGTGTTTAACTGTGCTGTCATGGAGATGAGCATCAGTATGCTTACATATCACAGTTTGCTGCACCAACGTTTGTAGTCGCAATTTTAGGTGTACGGAAGGAGATTACAGAGGGCTCGTTATTCATTCTTTTAAGTCTGGGATTTTATCAATAATTAAAATATAAAAAATGATAAAAGCACCATTTTTCTATTTTCTTTACAACATTGAGGGACTTGTTTTGGGGGAGAGCAATCAGTTGAAACAGATCTGCTCCTTTCAATCTAATCTAAACCCTAAGAACCTATTTCCTCTTGTGGGGAAATCGAGTCACTGCATGGCAGAAATAATAAGACACACCGGGGAGAAAAAACAACAATACAAAACATTTCATCAGTGACACCAGCAAACCATACAAAATCAATACAACGAACATATAAAACATGTGCAGCCAAGAGGGTTCATTTTAAAATTCAGGCTAAAAAGCAACAATTCTTAATCAATAGGTTTTTGTTCTGAGAAACAATATAATCAATATGTAGAAGAAGTGTCCGTCAGTGAAGAACAACACCTTCTTGCTCTGAATGCAGAGCCGACTTTATGTACGCTGGTGCACACAAAAGAAACAACGAGGACAGACATTGTGACTAGAACAAAAAGACACACGCAGTGCAGACCGACCTGCAGAGACGAAGAAGATTCCTGCACTGAGGATCACGTTGTGTCGGCTCCGGTAAAACTCACTGGCGGCCACGCAGAGCCCCCCCAGGAACAGCAGACCCACGCTCATGATGGGGAAGATGCTGGAGGCACGCACAGCACCTGTTAAAACACACAAACACGAAGAAGAAGAAGAAGAGAGGGAACACGGTTATTACCGAAAAGTACAAAACGTTTTTTCCCGTGTAAAGATGTTGCCATTCTGGCTCTGCAGAATGACTCAGAAGATTGATTTTTTTTTTATTTGGAAGTTTGGAAATTTGGCCAAATTTCCACAAACTGCCTCCTAATTTCTGCTCTTTGCTGACGTGACAAACGATCAGCAGCTTTGACCTTTATGTTCGTCATTCACCCGCTATGTTTTTGTTGAAAGATCCTTTGACCGTCATCTTGGTGTGAGCGACAGACACATTTTAAACTTTATTATGTCATAAGCACCCCGAAATAAACTATTTGCACTAACCAGACCCTGTAAAAAATATAGTTTTTACTCCCAAGTGCAACTGGGAAGCACTGATTGACTCGTCTGACACCAACACAGAGCACTGAGGAGAAGGAGAAGCTGTAAAAATAGAAATAGTTCAATATTGTAGAGCACGTGGAGCCTCAATTATTATTTTTCCAATATTAGTTACACTTGTGGGAAAAACGATGTAAAGATCTACCTATCAACCTTTCCTATGAAGCCAAGATGTTGCCTGTAATGATTGGTTCATTTTGAGACTATATAGTGTGATTGAAGAGGTCAACTGAAAACAATGCAAGACTCCCATTGTGTAGTAAATCTGCTGGTTTGATGGACGTTAACACTCAAAGCTGAAAGCCAGAACATCAACGTCTCATTTCAAATCCACTGTGCTGGAGGGCAGAGCTGAAACAATGAAAGATGTGTCACTATGCACACACACACACACACACACACACACGTGGGCCAGTGTGTGCTGCTACATGCTCGACTGAGTCTGAATCCAGAACATGCTAAAGCATTCAGAGGCCTCGCCTCAGAGAGAGAGGGAGAGAGAGACGGATGTAGAGGGAGAAGATGGACTAAAACCAAGACAGATGGAGAGGCGCGCTGACACATATGCAGCGCGAAAATAATGAATAGCAGAGATGATGAAAACGGAAGGGAGGCTGCAGGAGGAGAGAAATATTTGTCAGAAGCCCATATGTGTACATGACGTGATAACATATTGGAGGATATTTGCAAACAGCTTGTCGTGCAGAACCGAGCGGTGCGGTGTGTTTAGATGTGTTGCACAGCTGATGTGCACCCATACATCACAGGTGTGTATAGTCACAAAGTCTCAAATAAATCACCCCATAAGAAACGTGTTTGTGTTTCTGAGTCTCTTTCCTTCACGCTTCTTGCGTTCCGAAACATTCCCGGGCGTGACTGACAGCTGCAGCGACCAGTGGTGCTGTGCGTTGGAGCGTATAAGCCCCGCCCCCTATGGCCCACACCCCTGGGCTGTATGAAATGCCGGTCACTAGGTCCCCGCTCCCCATTGGCTGGCCAGCTCTGAGGCCTGTGATCTAATTGGCTGCCTCTGGGGATGTTGCTCTGTGTTCAGTGGAGCAGTGAAAAAAGAAGCACAGGCTGAATCCATTTTCCCTTTTTTTTCCCCTCTTGTTGTTGTTGTTACCGTTTTCTCTCTCCGTCCATCTTTACTCTGTGTTTACTGTGGGAGAAGGAACAGAGAGAGCCCCTCCTCTCTGCTTTCCACTAAACCACCCTCTTTATATCTCTTTGCCTGCATCCTGTTCACTCTCTCTGTAAATGTGATCCCTCCTTTCTCCTTTGACATTTTCTCATCACGGCATTTATTTTTATTTTCCTCATGTATGTGCTGATAAAACTGTGGCACCTGTTTCTTTAATCTCTTCTTCTCTCCATTGGACACTCTCTGTTCATCCATCCGGAATGTAATAAGATCTCACATGTCTCCTTATCATACATGTAACACTGTGAATAACTAGCTGTACACTGCAAAACAAAAACAATGCTTCTTTATTTTATTATCTTCTACATTCATGATCCGAAGCTGACACATCTTGCAGCTACGGCCTCCACACTGTTAGTGTGACATCATGTACGAATCCATACAGAGCAAATTTAAGACCCTTTTTATAAAGATCCTTGTTATAAAACAAGCCGGATGCAACCATAAAAACCTTTGTCGAGGTTGAAAGCAGCAACAAAGTATAAATATAAATATAGGCGCAACGCATCGTGTTCGGCCTTTATTCGCGGTGCAAAAGCTCCGAAAAATCAGCCTTGTTCCCGTGAAAAAGGTATGCCGCTTTTTCGCAGGGTAATCTTTGTACTCATATTTACGTGCAAATTAATCACAAGAAGAAAAAAAAGCACTCTAGTGATTGTAGAGTTTAGTACATTATCAAAATAGTGGATAAAACGAACAAGAGTGATCGAATCGAAAGCAGAAATGTTTGTCCCTTTAGTCCAGCAAAGTTCATAGAAATCTGGGCCTGACAGTGACGCCTGATAAGAGGTTGTTAATAGGTTTGACTGATAAATTTATGTTTAAAGATGGGTCCTTAATGTATCATCATCAAACTCACGTAGGAGGTATTCAGCAGCATCTGCTTCATAGTCCGCGTCCTCCGGGAAGTGATCAATCTTCTTACACACACCTCTGAACGTTCCTGCGGAGGAGAAACACAAATGAGTTCAGTTCAGATCTTTATTGTTCAGCGTGAGGAAATGAGATCAGATTTGTTTTACGTTCTACATGAATATCATAAACAATGACAGGGGGAATAATCAATCAATCTGTACCAGAATATGCTATTTCCTAACTTAATCCACCCGTCAGTGAGATGCCGGGTTTTAGAGTTGTTGCTTTTCTCACAACAAACCAGCTGCAGATCAAAATGTCAGCGCTGCGTTCTGACGGGGAGTGCAAACTGGAAAAGGAGAAAAGCAGTTGTGTCATGTAATGACTTTGTAACGGGAAGTTGTATCTTTAAATAAGGTGCTGCTGACGTGACTCCTTGATGGTCATACTGACAGACAAAGAAACCACTTTAGAACTTGTGCTTACTGGAGATGTGCTCATACGTTTCTTAGAAATAAGTCACTCAGCATGAAAAAGCATGAAAAGTTACAAATGAACTAAACGAAATCTTTGTCGACTAAGAAACAAAAAGACCAATCAGTCGACTGATTGGCTACAAACGGGCAGCCCTGTAGGTTGAATTAATCAGCCATTCTGTTTCTGATTAAACCATTAATCATTTTATTTAGTCATAAAAATGTCAAATACAATAGCAATAGAAAACATGGAGCGTGATTGCTTTTGTCGATCAATAATCACTCATCTTCTTGTGTGAGTCTACTGCATCAGATCACATCTTCAGGAAAGTGAACATGTTCACATCCGGCTGTACACGGACGTGAATACACATCACAAGCACAAGGAAAGAGAGAGAGACAGAGAGAAAGAGAGAGACAGAGAGAGAGAGACAGAGAGAGAGAGAGAGACAGAGAGAGAGAGAGAGACAGAGAGAGAGAGAGAGAGAGAGAGAGAGAGAGAGAGAGAGAGAGAGAGAGAGAGAGAGAGAGAGAGACAGAAAGAGAGAGAGATATGACAGTTGAAGCAGGACGGAGCTGTAGCCTTCAGGGTATGTGAGGGAAAACACCAATGAAAAGCCTTATCACACACACACACACACACACACACACACACACACACACACACACACACACACACACACACACACACACACACACACAATTACCAGCACACACAGCCACTAAAATACAGACATCACGTGTACACACACATCAACCGAGCTCATTAAACTGATACATGAACACTATCAATCATGCATGTAAGTAAAAGCCTTCTTGTTTATATCAGTGTATGTCAAAGTGTGTGTGTGTGTGTGTGTGTGTGAGAGAGTGTTTGTGTGTGTGTGTGTGTGTGTGTTTGTGGTGTATTGACTAGGATGCAGTCTCCTACGAGCGTGTCAGGCAAAGAGTGACTCATCCTCCTTTGTGCAAGTCCTCCACACACACTCACACACACACACACCCATCTATATGTGTGTGTGTGTGTGTGTGTGTGTGTGTGTGTACACTGCATGTAGCTTCATACCCACCCATCATTCAGTCCCATTCACACATGGTCAACACCACAGGGGATATGAGAGAGAGAGAGAGAGAGAGAGCGGGGGAGAGGAGGGGGAGGACTGAAGTGGGATGAAGGGGAAGAGGAGAGAAAGCGAGATGAAGGAGGATGAAGAGAGAGGAAGTGCTGGTTGAAAGAGGTTTGGTGGTAAAACGGCACGGGAGGATTGGATGGAAAACGGGAGGATAGAGGCTGGCGACGAACAACGGACGACTCAACCCTAATTGCTTATTTGCATATGAAGAGGTTCTTTCCAGCACCCACACTCAGAAAATCATTCATAAATTGATTCATCCGAGCTCACGCAGTCGGAGATAGCGACTAACCTCTGACTGACACTCTGATTAACAAGAAAGGCGTTTATAGTGTTTGATATCTGGATTTCATAAAGTAATAATCTGTAAAACTTTCATATGAATCAAAGTGTGTTTTGCCACATTGGTGGATGTACCACCAGTTCAACAAATACACACATGATGGATTCATCTCTCACACTTATCCTTTGCACACTTTCATTAATAATTAACAGATTGCTTTTGGTTGGAAAATGCTGGTTCTTTGAGGAAAACATATTTAAAAAAACGGCTGAATAATTTCAGCCTCAAACCACACAGATAATATCACCGATCTATTTATTGAGAAGAAATCCCCCAAAAAGACCAAAACCAACAATATGTTATTTTAAAAAATATATTTTCTGACTTCCTGTCTGTGGCTCTCAGCCCCACGTCCATTGGTTCCTATTGAAGATGTAAATATATAGTATCTAGTGTCATTCGGAGGGTTCATTTTTGAATGAAACCTTTTATTTTTACAATTAACACTTGAAATGATGAAGGCACTTGCAAATGACAAGCTATGACATGAAAACCAAAACTCTGACAATGAGGAAGTGGGAAGATAATGATGAGAATAAATATGAAACTAAATTGATTGTGACTTCCAAAAAAACACATTTGTTGAGGATTAATCCACATTCGGTGCACTAGTGAGTGTTTAAAGCAGCATGACGGTGATTGTGATATTGAGTCAAACTAAACTACAGTGCCCATGTTCTTTGTAATGAAAAAAACATGTCAGCCAGTGCAACAATTTGGCTCACTGATGTAGTTTGTGGACAGTAATGGAGCTGCATGACACGGTGGAATAAGACATATCTGACTTTAGACGGACCACACTTCTTCGTCGGATGGCTTCGTTGTTGGATTTGGTCTTTTCATGGTGTTTGTGCTGCTCTCTGTGCTCTGTAATGTGGCCTGGTTTGACTTTACTACAGCTGGTTACTACAGCCGCGGCTGTTGAACGCATCAAGGTGTGAAGGATCGTCAATCAGAGCTCTGCCCCGTGACTGTCAGACCGGACGTTTATCAAACCTCCCGCCTTTTAATGTATCAAACCATCCTGATGTATAGAGCAGCGAACGGCCCCACGCAATGAAATGCCAATGAAGCGATACGCCACACACACACACACACACACACACACACACACACACACACACACACACACACACACACACACACACACACACACACACACACACACACACACACACACACACACACACACACACACGAACATAGAGGATGGGGAGGCAGGAACAGAGAGATAGATGGCTGCTTTTATTTCTCTCTTAGTGGCCCAGAATCTAAATCACACCTGAACAAACACACAAAAGCAGACACACAGACACACACACACACACACACACACACACGCACTCACACACCAACAGCACAAGCAATTCACTGTTTTTAAAGCCTGAAAATGACTCAATGAAAGACATCTTGGCCAATCATAAAATGACAAATGACTGGACACATCTGGTCGCATCATCTCCCAAATTTCTGACAAAACTGTCGTTGGTGTCTGCAGTGTATGTGTGATATACAGTCACAAAAACAATGTCCATGCCAGCCAAAATTGCAATACCAATGTTCATATTTATTATAAATGTCTCTACTCCAGCAGTAGAGAACGGTTAAAAATCGCCTCATGTTCTGATCATTTTGATATTTTTGACTTCTGGCTGTCAGTTCATTCGTCCTCAAAAGAAAACCTGAATTTGTTTATAGGAAACACATTGCACCGGTTTCTTTATATAAACTAATCTGAACCCATCAAACGTGTTAAATATATGTTTAGAGCATTCAGCAGCTATTAGAGCAGAAGGGCTCAATGTGTTGATGACTGAGAGGCGATTCAGGGAGCCAGCGTGTGATTGAGGAGAACGGTGAACTTTGGCCAACGACAACGACGCTCACGAGGTGCCACTAGTATCCATGCAACCAGAAGCTTTCCACGAGATGTCTTTAATAATCTGACAGACAAATGTTCGGGGCGCAGTTTGACACAGTAGCTGATAAAAGGTGAGGTGTGTAGAATTTGGAAACTAAACTGAAACTAAAAACGCGAACGTCCCTTTCTAGATTCTGTGTTTGTTTGTTTCTGCTCCGGGCTTCTGTAGAAACATGGCGGCCGGCTCCGTTTTTAGATATAAATGGCTCATTCAAAGGTAAAAAATACACAATAATTCTTATTTTTAGATAATTCTACACATAAGAAAATATACTTAACAATATTATATTACATTGAATCTGCACAAACACAGTCCTCCTGCCGTAAATATTCACCTAATGTGTATTAATCCACGACTGAAAATTGTGCTGTTTGAGTATTGTTTTGTAAAAACAACAGCTGTTTTGGGACATTTTGTGTCCAAAATATATAATATCAGCATCCTTTAATGTGTTTTCGTGTTTGCCATTGTGTTAAGTGGTTTCATTACCACAAATAGATGTCCGTTATAATTACATTGATCACCGATTTTAATGAAATTTGGTTGAAAGTTAGGCCACAGCTGAGGAAACCAGTGAAACCGTGTAAGGACTTCTTTTGACAGGTCACTTTGGCACCATGGTTGTCCACCATGGTTGTCCACCATGGTTGTCCAGCTTTGACTGAGGTACGCACCTGACAGCAGTGGATCAATACGGATCAATCGTAATGAAAAAAGGATTAAAGCACCAGGAAGCAGAATATCGATCTGGATCAACAGAACAGATACAGGTACCACGGTCATTGTTCAAATACATCGTCACCGCCCAGCTTCCACAACCAAGCATGTGTGTGTGTGTGTGTGTGTGTGTGTGTGTGTGTGTGGGTGGATGTACTTGCGTCATGTATTTCTCAGCACACAATGACGTTTTGTAGAGCTGTATCAGTGAGTGAGTCAGTAGCTGTCGCACAGACTTGTGTCAAGTGTCATAACCAGCCTATGATCTCATCGACCAGCGCACGCACACACACACACACACACACACGCACACACACACACACACAAACACACGCACGCACACACACACACACGCACTGGGCCAAACAATGTATTGTATATGAGCATACCAACAGCATACCAAGACTGTAGACTAGATTACATCCCTCCATGTAACTTTACTTTCCTGTGTAGTTGTGTCTTCTTCCTTTAACATCGGCTGACTCAACGTCATCATTTTCCCTCGTAACAAATGTTAATTCAGATTGGTTATGCTGTAAACCTCAAATTCGATAATATTATCACTCATGTTGGTTCATTTGAATATCACTGAGCGTTTTGGCTCAGGAGAAAACCCTCCAGGGGAGACAGAGATAGAGAAAGACCACCTATAACCTGTCAGCTAAAGTTAATTAAGTATTTTAGTGGAAGCGTGGGTCTTTCATTCAATGTCGGCATTAAGCTCCTGCTTGAAAACATTACATTTATCAAACGGGGTGATGAATCACCCCCCACTCAATATACAAATGCTAATATCTAATCTGCATCACAACACATTTATGAGAGTAGTGCTTGTGTCTGTAAACATCACAGGCACATGCTCAAATAGAAAGCAGTGATTAGTAACCCGGGATATAGTATTTACCATGTAAACTGTGTTCTGTGCTCATGTAAACACACGTTGATCCAATACGATCAGAACCTGAATCAGCCTCATAACCGCAATAACTCACGTCCAGGTAAACACACGTCACGATCGCTGACCGATAAGAGCTTTCTAATTAATAGCCCTGATTAAGATGCAACACAAGTAGTAGATATTGACAAGTTGTTCACCGCAGCAGAGGTTACTGCATTAAAGGCCTTTCCTCTTCACCGAGCACTGAAGGACAAAGACCAGTTACAGCCGCAGTTCCTTCATTATCAAATGTACGCAGCAACACTTCAGTCAAACTACATCAGGGGCTATTTGGATGTCGTCATATTAAGTCAAAATAATTTGTATTGAGTTGTTGTTAAGTGCTTTAAAGGTTCAGATTTGGACCCACTGGATCTCTTTTGTTTGTATAAATGATAAAATAAGTCAACAGTTCCATTCACAGTGTGGAACAAGACAGGGTTGTCCGTTCTTGTTGTTATCACTACAGCGATTCATAGCAACCTGTTTATAAAAAGAAGTTAGAACATAAAGTTTACCAATATATGCAGACGATGTTCTTCTTTAAGAACCTTCTTCCTCTCGGCCACAGGCCTTTAAAGTACTGCTTGTATTCGCTCATAGTTGAGGCTTTAAGGTAAACTGATACCAATGTCTCTCAGACTGATTTTTTCAGCTCACCTCTAAATGTAAACCTGGAATATGGACAACTAGAATCTCTAATAAGCTCATTTCCCTCCTCCAGTTTATTACAACTCAAACAAGACAAACTACTGGGATCTGCTCCGACTATCCGGAGTTGGCAGAATAAAAACCGTCAAGAAGAAGCTGCTCCTTCTTCGAACCGCCATTGTGTGTGCGTGCCTGCGTGTGTATGTATGTGTGTTGAATGTGACAAAGATGAAACCGCAAAGTTGCTGTTTTTCTATTATCAGTCTAATTAACAGCAAACTAATGAACACACACCCACACACACACACACACACACACACAGACACAAACACACACACACACTGGGAGCATCTATCAGGAGACATTTGCCTCACAAAGGTCAACGTGGCCTGAGGGCAGCTGCGACCACAGCCGCAGCAAGGCATTATGGGACACGGAGCCAAACGGGGATGGAAGTCCAGTCTGTGCGTGATTGTCTGCCTGTGTGTGTGTCTCAGTGAGTCATGTGGTTTAATTTCTCCTACTGGGCCCAGTGCACTGCTGCTGTCACTTCCGTGGACACACATGCACATCTGAACGTGCACATGCACACTCTTGTGCGCTATTATTTCTTAGTAAGTCGTAAAACCTTGACGTCAAAGTTCAAAGTATATTTAGAAAGAAAAAAAGAACACAGTAGAGAGAGAGAGAGAGAGAGAGAGAGAGAGAGAGAGAGAGAGAGAGAGAGGGGAACATTTCATTGTTCTATATAGAATATTATTTACAGCTTTATGAATATATGTTTGAAGCGTCAAAAACATTTATGCAAGACAGTCCGTTTCCAGTTCTGCAGGTAGACACACACACACGCACGCACACACACACACACACACACACACACACACACACACACACACACACACACACACACACACACACACACACACACACACACACACACACACACTCGTCTTAATGGTATGTATGAAAACAGTAGTAGAGCAAGTCCAAGAGCTAACAGACAGAGGTAGAGCAGAAACACTTTCCATTTCACTGCCTCCTGACTAACTGCCGGCTGTTCTTAAGAGTGGCGAGCTACAGACACACTTTTATTATTTAGCTCTACCCAACATCTCACTTTCTCTTTTTGCACCTTCCTTTTCACTCTCCTCAGTCTCTCCTTTGCTCCCTGCTGTCTTTCTTCCTTCTATTTTGTTTCATCATCTTATTTGATCAGTATTTAATATTTACGATACTTCAGCTAACAAAGAAAGAATACAGTTCATAACGTGCTAGTTTGGGCTAGCTAGCTGTTACCATGTATGGGATGTAGCTTGATTAATCAAGAGAGGCGGTGTGAGAGAAAACCTCCTCTTGACTCCGTTTTCAGGCTTTAGAAAATCTAGCTCGCAGCGGGAGTCTTTAGCCAATCACAGGTCATTTCAGAGAGAGGGCTTTCCTATTGGCTGTTCTACAAATGCAGATGCTCGTGCACGTCCCTACAGTGAAAGCCCGATTCAACGGCGAAACATCCTGCAGGAAAAGTTGCTCTTCCAGCATTGGCAACAACTGCCTACACTGCAACTGATTCAGGAGAAGGCTCAAATTTACAAAGTAGCTTTCCTCATTAGTTAAGGCGAGCTAACTCACTGCGTGGCACATTTCACATTTGACAAATTGATGGATTTTGTTTTGGCAAATGAAGGATTTTTGTCTTCAAGGGACATGCTGACACTTACACTGCTTCTGATATGGTGAAAGCTTTGTTTCTATCTGCACATGACACTTAACAAATGGCCCCTATACTTCCATTTTATTCCCTTTCTTTCCCATGCAAACTTCCAACCTTCATTATTCCTGGAATTTTGCATTTAAAACTATTCAATAAATTCCAGGGCAGCTATATAATATATTCATAATCACATTTGTTGTACCTTCAAAATGCCACAACAGAAAATCAGTCCAGCTTAAACTCTTTGTACAATCAGTGTTGCATTGATAAACACGGAAACATAATCAAACTATATTGACATATCAATGTAGAGAATTCTAATGAGATACAACTGAAACATTTGCCTTCTGTACCGGTCTAGTTCTACCTATAACGCAGCACGCATACAAAACAGTGGAAACGTTTCACTAGAATAAAATAGTGCCTGAAATCAAGGTTAAAAAAGAGACAAACACAAACAACACGGTGTGTCCAGATGCCCCCACGATTGTGACGAGCCGGCCGTGAGGTGCCAGCAGTTTGTCCTTGATCCAACTCTAGCGCTCACACACACACACACACACACACACACACACACACACACACACACACACACACACACACACCTACACACACACACACACGCACACACTATCTACAGCTGAGGTACAGTTCAAACACTGAAACACCATAAATCACCGTAAACTAGACCCACGCAAAAAACAACTGAAGTAATCAGAAACGCTAATCAACCAATAGATCTCGGGTGTTAGCAAAGATTCAGGCTAAAATGTATTTTTCATTTTGACAGTTAGGGGTTAGAAATCAGGTGTTGCTCTTGAAGCAAAAATGTCAGTCAAATGTGAGACTGACGTGACGGGAGGCTTATCTTTCTCGCTGCTTTACTTTTAATATAGTTGCAGAACTTTGAGCCTTTTGTGTGGAAAAGCTTTAGCAGTTTTGGGCAAAATTGACCTTGCATATTTATGGTAATTCCCAGAAAATCAGTAAAATATGAGCAATATGTGCAAAAAGAGAAATGCATTCTATGTTCCAGATAACAGAATAATCTCTTTATGTTATGAGTTTTTCTAATATTCTTACCAGCTGACTTTATGTGAGGGGGCATAGATGTGTTTCAGCATGACAGAAAAGAGTTTGAGATCCACCACACTAATATAACCTTAATTATTAACATATCTATCTGTAACAACTATGCCGATGTCTAACAAACCCCAGTGAGGTTAAAGGACCTGAGCGTATCCAGAATCAAGCTGCAGTTAAAACACCAAATGTGTTCCAAGCAACACGTTCTCTGAACTGAGTGACCAAACAGGTGCTACATGCTAACGTCAACATGCTAACATGGTGTTTTTAACAGGTAATGGTTACCGTACTCAACATGTTAGTTCAGTGTGTTCGCACGATAGCGTTTGCACATTAGCACTGAACACAAAGTACAGCAGAGGCGGGTGGGAATGTCATAAATCGTCACAAAACAAAAAAATCGCACAAACTCAAATGTTGACCTGATGATTGCAGTAGATCATCAAAGTTGTTACAATTCATCCAGACGGGAACATGAACGTGTGCACTGAATTTCATGGTTGTTCATCTAATAGTTGTCGAGACATTCCTCTCAACCCCGCCAAAGTGAACGTCACGGGGGCACTTGAGAAAATGTCAAAAGATTCCCAAAGTTATCAGGGACATCCTCTGGGAACCATGAATGTCTCCACAAAATGTAATTGCAATCCATCTAACAGTTGTTGAGACAGACGTCACCTCGCCCAGAGCCTTGTTGGCTACATTGTGTTTAAGGTCAGGAATTGATCTCCGTCCTGGTTAAAAGAAACCAGAAACAAAGCAACCTTTAATAGATGCAAACAGCGAACCGTGTTCAGGTTTTCCGGTGCTACAGTTGGTCTGTGTCAGGAAAGCTTAAACAAAAGGTTGTTTCAGGCATTTGGAAGTAATTTCCAATGCTGTTGTTATTGCAGTCTCGTTCCCGGGGGGGGCTGCACCTAATCAGATGATGTGGAGTCCAAATAAGCTGCACGTGTGTGGCCTGTCTCAACCCAGCCACATGCACACACAAACACATGCAGGATATAAAGCATTTTGTCAACTAGAAAACAGAGGATAGGAAGAGGAGGGAGTGAGCATGGGGGAGGAAAGGAAGTTGAAAAGCAGAGCAAATTGGACTGCTTGTTTCCTCAGAGCGCCTCTGATAGCTCAGTGTGGGTGACTGTGCCTCTTCCCCCCTCGCTCTCTCTCTCTCTTGCTCTCTCTCTCTCTGTCTCTACCTCTCTCACTCTTTCTGATTACCTCTTTCTAGGCGAAGGAGAGAGAGGGAAAAGGGGAGAGAGAGAGAGAGACAGAGGGAGGAAGAGGCTAGTTTCCAGGGTGATGGCTGATGAAAGAGAACGGGACAGGTTCTGCTTGGTTGCACACCTCTCCTCTTTCTCTCTCTTCTTCCCCCCTTTTCTCACTCTGTTCTTCCTCAAACGCCCATGTTCAATTTTTTCTCTCTCTCTCTGTTTCAAATCGTCTCATCATCCCTCCTTTATACTCTTCCTCATTTTCTCTCCTCTCATTACCAAAACATCCCTTCATTCATTCCTTTCCAATCTCTCTTTCATCTCCCCTTCACATACATGGTTGTTTCCAACCTCACGCCCACATCTCATTCCAGAACCACGGACATTAACATGCTGCATGCATGCGTGCTCTCTGGGAAAGTTGTCCGCAGGATTTTAAACCTGGCTGCAGCAATTTGCTCCCAATCAGCCACTTAAAGCATTAAAGAAATCAGGCACTGGCTTGCAGGCCCAGTTCCAGTTTAATAACAAAGACGGGTTTGATGTGGTTGAGGTCGGAGCTCTGTGCAGGCCAAGTTCTTACACACCAAATGCAGAAAACCAATTCTTTATGGGCTTTGCTTTGTCCAGAGGGGCATTGTGATAAAGCAGCAAAAGGTCTCTCCAAAACAGTTTCCACAAAGCTGGAAGAACACTTCTGTCTCTCAAACTGCGTCCACGTTTCCCTCACTTGTGTCTTTTCTCTCCATCTATCCCTGGTGGGAGGGATGCAAGGAAAAGATGCAAGTGATGGGAAATGAAGATACTTGGGATGCGTCCAATGTTTGCTGTGGTAGTAGGATTTCCCTTAACAGCCCCAGACTAAAGGCACACAAAGGAATGAGGAAACGGGTGTCCACATACATATTGTGGATCTGTCTTCTGCTCTCCACCTATGTCCTTCATTCCTTCCTCCATCTTCTCTCCTTCCTCCCGCAGCCATCAATTTTGTCCCCACCCCTGTTTAAAACCCTCTTCTCTCTATTACCTGGTGATCATTTAGATCCCCGGCATGGTCAAACACTCCCTGGAGATTCACCTGGAACAGAGGCCATGAACAGCTCATCCATCACCCCCCCCCCCCCCCCCCCCCCCCCCCGCTTCATTCATGCACATTCTGGTTCCTCTTCATTCATGCTCTACCTCCTCCTCCTCCCTCCTCTCCTCATTTCTTGGCTTTCTCGTGCTCGTTTATCACAGTGGGAACTTAACACCTCAGTACACCTGCACAGACACACACTAACACACTCACTGCATGCAAGAAATCCCAACCTGACCACACATAGAACTGTTGGCGGGTAGAGATACAATCGGGAATAACGGTAAAGCACAGTTACAGTTACTTAACAATAACAAGACCCCCGACAATATTGCATATTCATAAGAAAGATGCAGGTATGTGGCTTTATTTAATTATAGATATGGTTTTGCTGTAATATCTTTCTGGAAAAAGAATGTGATTTGGTTTAATTATCTATTTGATGAGACTTTTATAAATATTTTGTGTGTGTTTGCATGTGTGCATGTTATGCTTTCTTCCTTCTCTTTTCATTTCAGACATTTTTTATGCTTTGTTTCGTAACAATTTGCAGCAAAGTTATGCTGAGGCTTTGCAATAAATTGATGAAAGACAGTCCGGGATGTCAGGTCTGTGTAACAATGGTTCTAACAGACTCACAGGACAGAAAACAGGGTTCGGTGCACAGGAGCTCAGTCCAGAACCAGACACAGGTATCCAGAATCGCTACAGGCAGAAGGCGGAGTCTAAATATACAGATGCAAGGTTTAAATCACACCAGGAAGTGACGGGGAACAGAAGGCCGGAGCGTGAACTGTGGATATCTGAGATGAATGGGAGCGCGCCGAGTAAATGCACAATGAAAGGGGAGGGGGACGACGAGGGACAGGTGAAAACACACGAGGGCAGGAAGTGAAGTACCTGAGACGAGAAACAAAGGTGAGCATACCAAAATAAAACTGGGAAAGCATAACCTCAGAGGAGAGCGGGTCATGACGAGGTCTGGCAGACTTTTAAACTAACTACATCCCCCGGTCACGGGAGCCAATGAGCTCTACTTATTGTTCCTTTTGCCCGAGAAAGGATGGTTAGTAGCTTTTTTCGCAGGGCAGCAAGGCGTAAATGGGGTCGCGAGTCACAAGATTGCCGATAACACAGAAAATACACATATTTCACATTTAGCTCATAAATGATGTTTGGTGCAAAAGCCGTTTTTTTTATCATTTCTCTGGTAAAATAGGATGATTCTCAAAGGCTTTCTTCCTCTTGTTCCATATTGTGCTGCATGCTTTATGTTGTGCTGCATGCTTTATGCCGCACAGCTCATATGCATGAGCGCTCTATACATTTACTGTAAGAACACTGCATACATGATGTTCTTCTATCCCCCTCCATCTCTCCGTCGCTCACTCTGTGATGTCAGGCGGACGACGAGGCCCTCGTACACGAGTCAGAGACATCCATTTCCTGTCACTTTATGAGGTGTTTATGAATTATGAAACCGTCACAACCGGGGACCCGGAATGAGCATAAGTATAAGATGGGCAGAGGGAGATAAGAGGACTCATTGACTTTAGTCGTGTGTGCGCACGTGAGCGAGCGTGTGCACGTCTGTCTGTGGCATGTGAGCCTGTGCATGTGTGCATGCACTGACATTGTGCTGACATTGTGTTAACTTGGCGTGCTGCTCCCACAGCTGTGCTTGTTTGGTGGCTTGGGAATATCCTAGAATTTGTCTATTTATTCATTCAATTACAAGTGTGTGTGTGTGTGTGTGTGTTTGTGTTTGTCTGTGTGTGTAAATGAGACTGTGTGTTCAATAAAGCCTTATACCTGCACCATCTGGCCCTGTAATAGCCTTCTCTGCCCCCCAGAATGAGATGGTTATGACTGGCTGCATCTCTCACACACACACACACACACACACACACACACACACACATGCTCCTACCAGAGGCAATGCATATTTTTATTCGTAATTGAAAGCAAAGTTTTCCAGCCCCTATGCAGACAATTTCCAAAAGGTTCAAAGTCAAATAATTTACAATGTAATATGTGTCGAGTCATAATGAAACATCAGAATTACCATTGACCCCATACAGGTGATAGGCAACTCCCCCCTCCCCCCGTCTTGAAGTGATAATCACATATTTGTTTATTGTCTTAAAAAGAGCTAGATGTGAGGATTAATATCCTTTTCATGTCAGCATGTTCAGTAGCAAGTGAAGCTGTCCTCGAAGAAGAAAGTTTTTGGCGCTTTCTGCCTTTATCTGAAAGTGCAGCTGAAGGGAAATTCTTACTCAACACTCATGAGATTTTGTCAACTAATCCATTTCTTTATTTTATTGACAGATGTGTAAAGAGTTTCTCCTCAAAGAATCACACAAAAGCACCACTTTAGATCGTGTGTTTACCAGAGATGTGTTCATAGGTTTCTTGGAAATAAGTCATTCAGCATGAAAAAAAGCAAATCGGCGAAAGACCAAAAGGAAATAGATAGTTGAGTAATCGACAAAAAGGTGGCAGCAAAATTGGTCCAAGACATCGCTTGGCACGAAGGGTAGAAGCAGGAGAAAACAGCCAGCCAAAAAGGGACAAAAACACCCTCAAACAGCCCCAACGGTAGCCAGCTGGCCACCAAAACACCAAAGACTCACCTGCATGTGGTCACTGGTCCAGCTGCCATTGGTCACTAAATAGCTCCGATGCTTGAACTGTCTGCTCGTTAAACCACTAGTCCGATCCCAACTACAAAATGTTCATTATCCTGGGGACGAATCCAATCATGCGTTTGTTTTTGGGGGGTTTTCTGGGATGGTAGCCCCGTCGTAGTGGACACAGTGTCATTAAAAACATGATACTGCTACCGAGCAACCTATAACTCCTACAGTACAAAGACCAGTGTTGCCACATCAGATTGACCGTTTTCAGCCCAGTCACAACTTAAAACCCGGCCAATTCAATAATTTCCTAAATCAAATAACCACAGATCAAATGTCAGATGAATAGGCCACCAAAGCTCACAACTTGAAGGCGGAACCCAGCCCCATCAGGCAGCACTGATACACACGACCATGTGTCAATAAACAGCTGCTAAAAACAGCTTTGTTTAGAGACATTTTGCCGGTTTTCATGGATGTGGCTGGAACTCCTGGTTGGAGACAAGTGATTTGACCTCTGACAGAAAAAGACACCTTTTAAAAATCATATTGTGGCTTCTCGGCTCCATTTGAGATTCCACAGGGAAGACAACAGGAAAGCTGGAGAGAGACGTGCAGCCAAGGTCAAGGCCCAGGCTCCAATCTACACACACACACACACACACACACACACACACACACACACACACACACACACCAATGTTGCAACCTCAAACTTCTTGCCCGGGTGATGCACCACCAAGATGCCCCACAGACACATCCACCTGTCCCCGTGCCCTCATAAACATGCTGCGATAAACGATGCTTTAACTGCTCAGCAATTAAACTAAACTCAAATGAGAAAGGGCCACTTTACCTCTTTAAATTGATCTCATCCATCTTATCTTATTTATCTGTCTGCCTCAATTATCCCTGCCCCGCTTACCCCCTTGACTTAGGTTGAGGTTTCGATTTTTCAAGATCAACGTACAGCCACGACACATGAGGATTGCAAATCAGATGGCCTCAAGAACCAGAGAGCTGGTCCAGGACTGTAGTCCGGGTATGAAGCTACAGACAGTCTAGTCTAGTGGGACGTGTCGCAAAGTGTGATTTAACAGGGCAGTTTGATTTTTGGGGGGGTTTATGATCTCACTTAAATAATTAAAAGATACAAAATTTGCACATTCTTTCTGACTGGTGGAGTCGACAATTGGACTTTTAAGGAAGTCAAAAAATGTCACTGATGCAGCAGGAACGAGCGACGACCAGCACACCTGTGTGATGAAAGTTGTCAAAAAATGATCAATTGAGTTTATGGGAAGAATTCAACTTCTCTCCAAAAAACAATCGAATCAAAAGATTTTTCCACAACACTGTTACTCTCAATATTCTCACCGGTCACTGTGCATGTCGGTCAGCATGTCCTGGATTCTTAGGCTGAGAATTAGGACTTAAACCAGGAAGTTATTTGGGAGCGTTTGCTTGAATCGACAGGTCTCTCTGGTTGCCAAATGCACACCAGATCCCAGCACCGGCCTATATGCCGCGCTGCCTGTATCTGTGTTTTCTGGCTCCCAAATGACAAGACAAACAAGATGGCTTCAAAAGAGCAAATTCCTAACAACACTGTGTGTGTGTGTGTGTGTGTGTGTGTGTCTGTGTGTGTGTGTGTGTGTGTGCAAAGAGTCCCGGCAACAGTGTGCAGATTCAGGTTACTTGTTAGCCTTCAGCTCTAAATGCAGTGTGAAGACAACAAGAGCAGATCAATAAATATTCTGTCGTTGTATTTTTATGATGCAGAGGAAAGGAAGGGTGTACTCGTGAATGGACAGATTCTCAAGAATTGGGTTTCAAGGCATTATGGGATGCTGTCACACACACACACACACACACACACACACACACACACACACACACACACACTGGGTACACCAACGCTCCTCTGGTGTTGGACAGGAGAGACAGGATGTGTGTGTCATGTGTGTGGAGAGGCAGGGAAAGATAAATACTAACACACACATGGATACACACTAGGAAAATACAGAGCAAACAGACACACACAGAGGGGACATGTTCGTCCACACACACACACACACAGTATTTGTCAGAGAGACCGCTATAAGAGAGAGACAGAGAGACAGACAGACAGTCAGTCAGACTGATCACGTACCTTCCAGACAGCAGGTTCGCCAGAGGCCGGAGTGCGTCATCACCTCCTCGTTCTTGCGGCTCGTGTCGTTGTCGCCGCTGTTCTTCGTGCGGCAGACCCCGCGCGAGTACAGCCAGTAATCGGTACCGACGGCGATGGTCATGAGGCTGAAGGCGGCGAACGCGCCCACCGTCGTCACGAGCATCTGGACGCCGCGGTCACACATCAGCATCTTCATATAGGCGGCTCCTGTTTTGTCTTAATATCTGTTATCCGCCTCTCTTTTAGATTCACCCCCTTTTTATTTTATTGTTATATCCCGCGAGATTTTGGAGACTCGGAGTGAAAGGGTTCAACAGACAGGCACTCCAAAAAAATTAAAAAATAATAGAGATATCGATGATTTTATTAGTGTGGAGATGCCTCGTCCATTGGGTTGACAAGAGGCTCGTGGCAAAGGGCGGGAAGGTGGGAGGGCGGCACGTCACTTTCTCGCGCATCAAAAACCGGTTTTTACCACCACCACCACCACCCTCATACACACACACACGCGCGCGCACACACACACACCGGAGGTTTAACGACCACCGGTTGTCCCCCCGACACTGGCCTCACTCAGTCACAGCGGAGGGTAACAGCGATGCCACATTCCGCCTCTCCTTGCCTCCTTCCGTTTACTAGTCCCGGGGGTTAGACGAGCTGCGTTAGAGCCGCGTTATCCACCAGCAACCGGAGATCTCCTCTCCTTCCTTCCTTCCTTTCCTTTTCAACTTCTGCTCTTCCAACACAGCTCCCTTATCAATCTGTTAACCATTAACAGCCAAGGTCTGCGTGGGGGGAGTCCATCTTTTAAAAACAACAACAAAAAGGGGGGTTAGTTTGTTTTTCTTGACTGGTGTAACCGCACAGCATTAAGGTAGGGAGGCGGGTTTCTAAACGTGTGTTTCAACTAAAGCATAATTAGGCGGCTCGCCCCTCACTCACCGCTGGGTTTCGTTGGCTGAAGGATGTCCTCTTTGGACCAGATATGAGGCGGTACAGCTGGGTTTTTTCCTGCTGAATTACTGAATGAATGGACGGTTGAATAAAGCCCATACGTCAGCTATGAAGAAAGCGCGGACGTTGACCGAGATCCGTCGTGTGTTTTCCACTCCAGCTGTTGACTCACTGACATGTTTTTTCTTCTTCTCCCTCCTCGATGTCCAGATCAGCCGCTAATAGGCCAATAAATGCAGGTTTTTTCCTCACACATTATCTGCAGTGGAGAGACGTTGGACGGGCTGAAATAGGCAACCACAAAAAATGAAACCTCGACGGAATTAATGTAATGTCTTCTAGAAAAAACAGCTCTCTCTTGACCGCCGAAGTTCAACCGCAACCGGGACAGACCGGGTCCGGTAAGACGCCTGCTGATGGAGCCTGCATGGACAGTTTACACCCGCCTGGGTTTTGCTCCCGAGAAACGTGCCCTGTTGGTACACATGAAAAAAAAAATGACAGCCGTCGCCTCCTCCTCCCTCCCTCCCTCCTCGTCGTCCTCCTCCTCCTCCTCCTCCTCCTCTTCGTCTTCCTCCTCCTCCTCCTCTCGGTCCAACCAACACAAACTAAAACTAACCGCGCGTCTCCTCAAACTCCGCCTGAGGACGCACCGCTCGGCTCGGATTGGGCTCGTGGCTGACAGCGCCCTTCAGGAGCTAATCACGTATCCGTCATTTCTGCAGGTCCCGCCCAGCGCCGCAACGCCGTCAGTATAAAGCATGGGGGGGGGGGGGGGGGGCTTCAGTCTAGAGAGGAGAGAATATGTATAGCTAAGGAGGGTTACTTCTTAAAGTGAGGGTCTCATCAGAGACACATATGTTGCTCAAACTCAAACTCATTGTAGTTACATGTTGCTTTATATCTAAGCACAAGTGTTATACAAATAGGGATGATCAGCTATGTTCACAAACCACCTGCCTCTAATGTCTTAAATGCAGATTTCAGTGTCTTTTTTTAAGCAGTGCAGCACCGCGCCGTTTGCCGCGTGGGGAGCTTCTGCCGCGTCTGAAGAGCTGTCCGTGGTGCTGAAAACGCGCCGTGGCGCTGTCCTTGGTCCTAGCGCAGCGTCCCTTCTGTTTCCCTCTGTCCTCCGCCTGCGCGGCGCCAGCAGTCCCTGCACCGCACTGATTAGTTAGAGGAGAGAGTAAAAGAGGGGGGGGGGGGGGGGGGGAGAGGGAGAGAGAGAGAGAGAGAGATTGGCAAGCGATGCATGAAGAATCGCGCCCGGGAGAGAAGCAGAGATGCCACTTAAAGAGCCACGGACCGTTTTTAATGATTCCACTCCAGCGAGGCTTCCACACAAGGCGGTCTGAGCCTCTTCACAGTTCACTTAACACACGGGGAGTGCGTGCGCGTTCGTGCGCGTGGGATGCACGAGTGTGCGTGCATGCACTGTGCAGGCGTGCGCCTGTTTGTCTCTCTGTTCACGTGACTCGGCTGTGTGCAAATGTGCGCACACATGAACATGTGTAAGTGTCATGGTGAGGCGTTTTGAGAGAGAGCGAGTCAGTGTGTGTGTGTGTGTGTGTGTGTGTGTCCGTGTGCGTGTGCGTGCGCGCCTCAGGCGGCTGAACAGATCTGACTGTTTAAAAGCTCATTGTGTTGCTTGTTTAAACAGCAATGAATGAACGCCTGTCTTCGTCACTTGAGACAATTCAAGTGAAAGGATGACAAGACTGCAGGGATGAATAAATGCATGTAACCTCTCTAATTGTTTATTTGATATGTTTATTTACTGATTTCTGCAGTTTTTTTTATCTCTTTCTCTCCGAGCATTCAGACCAATATTCATTAATCAATGAGAGGTGGCTCAGTGTGTGTGTGCATTAACACGCACACACATGCACACATAGTGTACAAAAAACAAACATTCCTTCAGTCATTTCTTTCTGTCTGTCCTTTGGTGCATGTTTGTCAACGTGTCAACAGACAGACGAGTGGACAGTGATGCTTAGTTAAACTGTGAAGCGGTTGTTATTTTAGGTAACTGTGTGAACTGTATGTTGGTGTCAATCGGCTTCAATGTTTAACTGCCATAACTGACTGATTTACTGACCCACTATCAGGCTGTAAGTGACTTAAAGATGGAGCGAGTGATAAGCTGACTGACAGGGCGGCCGGCTGTGTAGCTGATGGGATTGGTGGTTGTCGGACAGACTACGAAATAAACAGAGGACGAAACAGAAGAATTAAAGCGATTGAAAACAAACAGAGCGAGAGAGAGCGAGAGAGAGAGAGTGAGAGAGAGAGAGAGAGAGAGAGAGGGAAGAAAAAGGATTACTGTATATAATTAAATAATTGCATGAACAGATCAACAGAGAGAGCAGTGACAGGTCCTATCATCCTTCTCACTTGCTCTGCCAGTATGTGTGTGTGTGTGTGTGTGTGTGTGTGTGTGTGTGTGTGTGTGTGTGTGTGTGCGAGGCCCTTGCAGCCTGCGTTATCTCACAAGGAGACTCATTAACATAGAAATGACTTCAGGAAGAGAAGTACAGCATTTCACCTCTGGTGAGAGACAGGAGGGAGGGAGCGAGGGAGGGAGGGAGGGAAGCTCGAGGAAGGAGGAGTGACAACACAGGAGGAGAGGAGGGAGGAAGAAGAGAGGAACGAAGAGGTGAGAGAGACTGTGGGAGGAAGAAATGTAGGAGGTTGGGGGCAAAGTATACTTTTGTTAAGGTTTGGGAAAGATGGGGGTTTCGGTTACATGTTAAAATTGTAAAAACATTGTGTAGTGTGCATTTTCTATATCCAACATCTTTCCCTGACATTAAAGTTATGTAAGTAATAATAATAATAATACAACAACACTAATACTAATGATAGAAATATAAAATCAAACAAAACCCTATTTTTTATTCTATTTGACATTTTTCTGCAATAGCCCCTCAGTGTCATTTGGTAATATCCTTTCTATAAAGCAGTTAGTGTCGGTGGCGGAGTCCGCCATACCTGCACTGGGTTCAGAACGCCTTCCTAATCCCACCTTTAATCCATCATAGTTTCATCTCATTGATATAAGCCTCACTGTTCATTAAAAAAAAGCACACTGCACATTTCCTGCTGCTGCCGCTTCACGTTAAAAGTGATCAAATGCTGAAAAAGATGCTGGCGTTTATTGTGGGGAAACCCGATGCATTTGTCACTACAGTTAGCACTGACTGCCATCATTCATCAGAGAAGAATATTTTACATTACAAAACATAACGTAATATGGATACAATGAATGTATACAGAAATATGTTCCTTCTTCTGTTTTCGTGTCTGAAAAGAAGAAGTAGTGTGTTTGAAAAGAAGTAGACTGCTGACTAGACTTTCTGATTATCATGGGAAATGCAGTTTAAAAATCACTGATGTGTCTCTCTCTCTTTTGTCTCTCTCTCTTTTTGCATGTCTCACTTTTGTCTTCTCTCAGTTATCGGCTGAACAACCGGAGGACGAGGAGAGGAAGACTGGGGTTGGTTCTTGAAGAGAGGAGGAAGAGGAGGAGAAGGACTGCAGGGTTTCTGCTCAGTGAGCTGGAACCTTCTCACGCCTCTGGCCAGTGCTCAGAGACTGGGAGGAAGAGGAGGGGGAGGAGGAGGGGGAGGAAGAGGCAAGACAAGAGGAAGAAATCAAAGGAAACGGAAAACCACAGAGAAATTAGAGAGGGAACGATAAACTGTTTGGAGGAAGAGAGAGGAGGAGGAAGTGCAACACAAATATACTGCAAAGTGAGTGAGCTGTGGACATTCAGGTGTGTGTGTGTGGGGGGGGGGGGGGGGGGGGCATAAGACACATACAGTACAGAGACACACATGTTTTTAGCATCAAAGAGTGAGTTTCAATGAAATATCACGAAGCAGTTTTTTTGCTCTGACTGACCAGTTTATGAGATTTCAGTATGTATTTGTGAGGATCACAGTGTGTGTGTGTGTGTGTGTCTGTGGTTGTATTTGTGTTTCTGTGTTTTGTTGTGTTTTACCAGATGGGAAAGGCTCCAGGGCAGAGAGAGGACATATGGTGATGTGGCATGATTCTGGCGTGACGCTAATATGTCAAAACTGTGATTTATGACTTAGAAGTCACAGACACAGCCCCGGGAAACGCTCCACCAAAGAGCGTTTGTGTAGGTTGAGAAGTGAGATGTGTGTATTGACTCGTTTGGGAGCAGAAAAGAAAAAAGATTACAGGCCAGATTTAAATTCCAAAGATTACAATTGTATCTGTATGTTTGTTGAAGTTAAAGCTTGTGTAGGACATAATAATGTGTTTGTGTCGGACACTTTGAGGAAGACACAAGGTCAGTGATCATGTGGAAGCGTTTCTAATGTGCGTGCATAATGAAAATGTGTGTAAGGGTGTTTGCATGCGTCTGTGTGTGTGTATGCGTCTCTGTGTGTGTGTCTGTGTGTGTGTGTGTGTGTTGGACACTGATTAAGCGAAGGACTGACAGTTCGATTGATTGATTGCGGGAGAGAGGAAGTGGAGAGTGAATGAAGGGGAGACACACAGTGAAAGAGATGTATCTTAATTGGGAAGGCGCATGTCTCATGGTGTGAAAGTGTGTCTAATATGTTTGCCTAATGAAAATGTGTGTAGGGCTGCATGAGAGAGAGAGAGAGAGAGCGAGAGAGAGAGAGAGTAAAAGAGAGAGGAAGTGCGCGAGAAAGAAAGATAGTGTGAAATAAATCCAATAAGCTCCTCCGTCATGCTCCCCTCTTGAGCGTTTTTAAGATCCACTGAATGAAATAAATAAGAGATTCTTTTGCTTTTGTCAGTTTCCCCTTTTCATCTCTCTCTCTCTCTCTCTCTCTCTCTCTCTCTCTCTCTCTCCAGTGTGCTGCAGTGCCCAACTGTCGTTCACTTCAGCCTCCATCTTTTCTCTTCATCCTTTTCGTTGCATCAGCAACAGCAGCTAGCTTCTTTGCTAGCTAGCTTGCCACAGTGTCAGTGCAGAGACCCTTCGAGAATCACGAGCATTGATAACACATCTAATTGAACGCTGAACCCTAACCCCCCAACAGCAACGGTCCAATCATAGCTTAGAAACCACAACTATGTATGGAAAGGCCCGTCGAGCTCTAGAAGCTTGTGAAGCGTTAGCCGTAGCGAGAGATAAAAGAGAGATAAAAGAGTTTAGGGTCAGCTAATGTTGGTAGCTCTGTTCTGCTCCTCGTTGGTTTGGGGAAGTTTACACTCCAGCAACCTGAGCCAAAGTTTGCATTTTCTCACAACCGGCTCCCTCGTCTCGAAGTCGATGTTTTTTTTAAATGGGATTTTTTTTTCTCATGTGACCGCGGTGTAGTTCACTCATAGCCTCAACCTTCTTACTTCTGAAGATTGCATTCACGCTTCAAGAAATCATAAAAGTGGTGAAGATTACCTTGCTGAACTAAACGTGTAAGTATCATGAACGCTTGTCTGCCACAGAACTTATTTTATGCAAAAATCTAAAATCCAATGCAAAAATCCCATTGGCTTTTGGTCAAAGGAATCAGTGCGATGCTAACTTTTAATGGTTGGCCTACAAAAATATGTCATCTCTGCAGCAATCTACACTTTAACAGGCTTCCTGTTTTTAAAGCAGGTCAGTCAGCTGGAAACATTAAAAGGCATCCAGAGGCAACTGACCCATGAAGTTAATGTTAGCTTAATTAGCTAGCTACAGCTAATCACATCTGCTAGCGACAGCTGTCAACGCAGATAGAAACATTGACGGTCCTCATCAGCTAGATCTGAGAAGCCTTCATTTACCTCTTTAAGGACCCAATGCTTAAATACAACTAACGATCTTTAGTTTGCATGTGCCATGCGAGAAGAGAAAGCTCGACTCCACATACATACATACATACGCGTGTGTGTGTTTGTGTGTGTGTGTGTGTGTGTGTGTGTGTATATGTGTGTGTGTATGAATGTGTGACTTTGGTTTATTTGAAAAATGTTGTGTCTTCAGGGAAGGTAACTGTTTGGCAGAACAGACTATAATGTTTGTATTTGTCTCTTTGTGTGTATTCTCATATGGAACGAATGTGTGTGTGTGTGTTGTACTGTAGTACTCTGTGTATAAGTGTGTGTATACGGGAGTACACCGGTATATAAGCATCCCGCTGTGTTCTTATCTCCTGCTTCTTTTTATTTTCTAATCCCACTATTTCTTTTAAACTCCATCTCTCTCGCTCCGTCTCTCTGACTTACCCCATACTCTCTGTAGCACAGGATTATATTGATGCTGATCATTATTACTATTATTATTATCACAGAGGCAGATGAAGCCAAGCATGGCCTTATGGGATGTACATATAGAGTTGTGTGTGTATGTGTGTGTGTGTTTGTGTAAATGGCAAACTGTGATGGCAGCCTGTCAATTGATAGTATGCATAATAATAAAGATTTATTCTATCTTTGCTGTCAAGCCGGCACAATGTACTACACATCATTAACAGGTACCCCATTAATCTCTGTGCTTCAAGTAGCACACATACAGATTTACTGTGTCTAATAAACAGGTTACCTACTGAGGCCCTGTAGGAAAAGACCATGACTTTTCCTTTCAGTTTGGTTTCAACTAAATGTGCCCTGAAACTAACCGAATAATTGAACAGGCGTCAGTGGCACCAGCTGGTTTTTGTAGCCAAGTTGTAACTGTAGTGTTTAAATGAAGATTTCACTACATTAAGATGTTGCACCACACAGACTCTTCCTTAGAGATTTGTTGTAACTAAATACACTCACTGCCACGTGTAGCTGTTGTGTAGCTAACTGAACTTACTAAAAAAAAAGAAGCAAATGTTAGTATATAATATGGTACATTTAATATTTTTCATTGACGAGTAAAAGAGGCCATTTGGAATGTGGTCGACACATCTGACAAGTGACTGGATTAAAATGCTGTTTAATGAAGAGAACACAACATACTTCAAATTAAATATTTTATGCTAATAATGTTAGCATAAAAACAGACGACCCCGTCGGTTAGGTTAGCAATAATCTGACATTTCCCCCTCACTCCTAACTTCCTGAATACTAGAGTATATATTGATGCAAATACAAAAAAGTCATATCTATTTCCAACGCATTGAAAGTTAAGTTTAATTACTTTAGTTACTTTTGGAAGTTATGTTACAGCTTGTGACGCTACAGCAACTTCCTGTTTACACAATTGTACAGATGTTTCCTCGTAACAGATTTAAACATACTTCAGTTTACTACAACTAGACAATGTGTTGTTTGAAGCCATAGTTACTAAGAGTGAAGTTAGGACTTTACACACAAGCTACTACTTTACAAAGCGCTGGTGCAGCCGAACCCAGAAGATGTAGACTAACTTTTAGTTAGAAGACAACACAAGAAGCACCAGCATCCACATTAGACATTTGACTGGAAACGAGACAATAGATCTTTCAACATGATTTATTATCCTACAATTGAACACATCACAATACAAATTGTCTTATTACTAAACTATCTCACAAAACACATTCTTACTCTTCTTTTACAGTATCTTTGCTGTTCTCAGCATGTCAGAATTATCTTCATGTTATTGTTAAACTATTTGTTGCTTAGCTCGTAAGTCCGGCTGAAATCAAAGCAGAAATAATTTCAAGAGGCAAGCATCAAATTTAAATCGTACTAATAGCTCATCAGATTTCAATCTCATGTCAAGAGAAAAAAGGAGAAATATAAAGAGACACATCAGGGATAATGAGAGGAGAATGATAAAGAACGGATTAGAGACAAGTGGAAGTAAAAGAGTAAAAAACAAGCAGGAAATGGATCGTGAAGAGAGGAGAGGAGAGGAGAGCGGTGGAGACGGTAGAGAGGGGTAAAGGTCAAGAGAAAGAAAATGAGGTAAGGAAAAGACAATGAGGAAGCTGAGTGAGAGAGGAAGGAGAAGGAGGGGGGGAGGGAAAGGTCAGACGAAAAAAATAAAATGACAGATGGAAAAGCGTGATCAAAGAAAAGGTCGGAAAGAAAGAAAGGAGTGAAGGAAGGAAGACAAGTTGGTACACATTTAGGTCGTTACTGTTCCACTCTGCAGAACCTAGAACACTGTATGAGAGGCTGGAAGGTTATACTGGGATGGTTTTTATGTTATATGTAATTATGGTTCAGTCCTCAGATATTTGTCTGTTTTCTATTGCAAATCATATATTAATGTATATATATATATATATATATATATATATATATATATGTATATATATATATCATTTTGTCCCGAAACACATAAACGTCTCGGTGTATAAACGTAATTATGGAAATGGAAGACTCTTACCCCTAAACATTTTAAAAATATTTATATATATGTACAAATGAAGCAGAACACGGCTCTTGTATAATATTACAGAAATAGGTTACAATGTCATGACGTACTTTTATCATAAATTAAGTAAACACATACCCTACCAATGCCTAATAAAGTAATAATCACACACCGGTCCATCAATCAACACTTAATATAGGATAAATCCATATCACATGGAACAAGATATGAAAGAGAAAGAGAGATCATCACATGCATGCATAGTATGTTTCCTTATAGTCCTGATGTGGGATTTTTAACACCATCACATAACCTTAACCAGTAACTGGCTGCTGATCGTGTTACCGCTTCTTAAAACACTGAGAACGGAGCATCGCGAGGAAAAGGTTTTTATACATGTGATTCAGTAGATACTCATTTCAGCTAGCTTCTGTCTTTACCAAAACAAAGGGAGATTTATTACAAGATTTAAAGACTTATTTTAAATAGTACAGTGCTAAACATATCTGAACTACATGCATGTAAAGTTACACATTCCTTCACTCACACACACACACACACACACACACACACACACACACACACACACACACACACACACACACAGGTAGACACGGCTGTCTAGTGCTATTGAATGCTTCAGGGTCTACGACTCCCAACAGCAGATTTGAAGAGTAGGCGTGATTAACATTAGGAGATATTTACACCCTTGACCTGAGCAATACACAGCTCTACGCTTGAGAAAGGCCAACACACAAATTATACGTTATATTCGACATTATACAACGTTGAAACAAAAGAACGGGACTGCAGAGTCAGATCCAGTGTGTCAGGGAGGATCCTGTATGCTTATATATGTACAACGTATGCATATGTATACTGTATATAATATACATGAGGGTACTGTTTGTGCTGATTAAAGAAGGGGGAAAACATTCTAGGCCTGTGTAATGGACCTACAGTATATGTCTTGTGCCTCCAGGAGCGAACATTTCACAGTCATTGTCCGCCTTGTTACGCTTCACCTAATAATTCCAACCCTCAGTCATGGATTGGACTGTATAGACGTCTGTGTGTGTGTGTGTGTCTGTGTGTGTGTGCGTACAGTGCACAGAGCTAGATGGCATTATAGCCAATGTAATGTGGTTTGAAGCTGGAAGGCAGATTTGTTGAATTTGAGCTGAATTTGAAATAATTGGCATTATCCAATGAAGCCTTATAAACCACACACACACACACACACACACACACACACACACACACACACACACACACACACACACGCACACACACACCTTCTAGCATATGGACATTTGTCAGAACATGCACACGTTTATTCACACAAACACAGCACTAACACAAACACAGCACTAACACACACACACACACACACACACACACATGCAGATGGGGAGGAGAAAGAAGTGCAAAATAAATAATTGAGAAAAGCAGCATTGCTCTTGTTATTATTGCCGTTTGTGAAATCGCTCACTCGGGGGTTGTCAAAGCAGCCTCTCGTTCACTGTGTGTGCATCAGCATGTGTGTGTGTGTGTGTGTGTGTGTGTGTGTGTGCTCCACTAGTGTCTGTCGCATCGCCAACCCTGTGACACCACCTCATACGAGGCTCCCAGTGAGGCCTCGTCAGAAGTACGGATGAGAGCCAAAAAACAAAAAAAATTAATAAATAAAAAGGAGAGACAACAAGGGGAATGGGGGGGGGGGGGGGGCGAGAGCCAAAGGAAAGGAGGACGAGAAGGACGAAAAGATTTGACAGGCTGTGAAGTTTGCTCATTAGGCATATTCCTCTGTGACGGCCCAGTGTGAGACGCTCAGTCTCGAGTGTGTCGGCACTCGCACAGTGCAACTCATGATAGAGCGCAGGCTGGTTGAAACAGGCAACAATGGTCAAGACACATGAGCTGAAGTGATACACAGCGGCTACTCACGGTGCGCACGTTAAAAAACGCCTACGAGTGGAGGCAGAGCCTGCGTAGCTACGCCTCGAGTTAAATGGCTGCAGAATTGATCAGTTTTACTCCTATGCATTTCACCAAAGGGATGAGGGTAACGACATTAAAATATATAAAACTGCTAACATCACGACATGCTAACAATTACTCAATTTAGTCCACTCATGATCTAAAGACATTTGTTGATCTAGAACTACCCAGGGTACACGTTTTAGTCCCCTTGTTGAAACTTAACATTATGATAGAAAAAAAAACAGACTAAAAATTAGGAAAAGAAAGATTGTACCATATTGTCCTCCCACATATTCAAGACAACGCTCCTTTAAACATTGCTCATGAATGGCAGCTATTTTAACTGCACCAGGCAAATCACACTCTGGAGACCGAGCCTGCTGCTTGTATCCATTCAGATTTGTTCAACATGTCACGTCACGTTCAGTGATTAGTTCCCTCTCATTACATGGTTTTGGTTTGAGATGTTGAGATGCCACAACGACGGAGTTAAAACTGGTGGGACAACACGAGAGAACGTATCACCAGACTTTGATGAAGCGAGTGAGCTGGGTTAGGTTGGCTGTAGGATTGGAGCAGACGCATTCCAGAAGCAAACCAAATTGTATCGTTAATATAATTGTGGCACAACATTAAGAAAAGGGAGCACGTGTTAAGCTGGCAAGCAACACTGGTGTGGTGTGTCGGCATCTGGGCTGCCTCTATCATTTTAATGCATCGTGCATTGAACTGGTCAATTATAGTCATTTGGAATTAATATTTTCACACAAATCTAGATTGTATTTTGTCCTGTATAAAAAGCACATTTTGACATATTGGGCATTATTGATACAATACTTTTTTTTTTTACAATACAATCTTTGGCATCCAGTCGACTGTGCAAGTTTGGTGTTGCGATACCTTTCTTGTGCTGAAGTATTGGACAAACCTCAGCGTGGCCTACAAGGAATGCAGACATTTAGTGAACGTAGACAAAACAAGTGAACTTGCCTTCTTATCTGCTCTAAAAAAACAAATTCTCTACCAGTCCATCAGTGGGATCAAAGCGTGTGTTAAATCCCAGGAGCCACATATTCAGGGTTAGTGTAGGAGAAGCCGAGGAAGTCGTCCTGGTCCAGGTTCATAATGACGAGCTTGTCAGTCGGCGTCAAGTCCACCGGCATCTTGGTGAACTCCTTGTCAAAGTTACAGGTGTCCCGACGATTCCTCTGCAGGTGGAGTTTATGAGATCGTGAAGGAGAGAAAGGAATGACGCGAGGAAGAATTTGAAGAGGAGGAAAAATGGGATGGATTGGAAAGGAGAGGAAGAAAAAGCATTTCTGTTAGACACCTAGTACAATATCATCTGCATACGAGCGCAAGTCATCTTCGTTTGGACTTTACCAGGAAGAACCAGCAAGCCTGGCTCGGTCTGAAAGTACCCACATCCCCCTAATAGGTGCTGGTTGGTGGATATAAAGACTAGCAGTTCCCCCTCTCTTTCCAGACTTTATGCTAAGCTAAGCTAAGCATCTGACACGGGAGTGGCATCAATCTTCTCATCTAACTCTCGTCAAGCAATTTCCCAAATATCAAACCATTCCATTGTCTTTTTGAATTGTTGACATTAAATGTAATGCGACTGTAAATATCTTGCTCATCATATATCCAGGATATTTGTAACAAATCTCAGCAAATTTGTGATAAACAAATAAAAAAGAACCCTTAAAGTCATTAGTCATTATTTAATTTGATGTAAAGGCAATCATTGCACACAAGTATTTTCTTTTGGTCTGTGTCACACAACAATGTTATTGTTGATCCAATCTTTTCTTAAAATGAATACCAATATGTAGCATAAAGAGTGAATCTGTAGTGCGGTCCTCGATTCAGAAGACTTTTATGTTACTTCCCTTTATTTCTCACCTGAATATCCAAACTCTCCAGCTCCGTCTCACCAGCCAATGTCTTTCTTTTTTTCAAACGTTATCTCTATAATGCCAGGATATTTCTACAGCTCAACAATGAGCCTCCCCTTGTCCACCGTGACAGGTACAAGACTACAGAAGACGCACCACACCTGACACGGAAAGGATGTCGGCACAGTTGCCTGGATGTGCTATAAGCAATGGAGGGAATCTACAAAAAATGCTGCTTTTCTGGAGTTTCAACACTGTAAAATAGGACAGTGGTGTATTCTGTCTGGCTGTTTTGCTGCTGCTGGCATGTGGGTTTACACAGAAAACAACAGGAACAAACACAGCACACTATTCTCGTCCCGTCTTTGCTGTGATGGTGCCTTTTGTTTATGCTATTTGTAGTCAGGTCACAAACTTGATGTGAGAATGTGATAATAGCTTGTTAATGTGAAGATGCTACACGCAGAACATGTATGAATGATGACAGATGAAAGGAAGGTAAAAGATAGAAATAAAAAAAAAAGATACATGGATATATGAAAGATATAGTCGGATATCGAGTACCTTGAATAAAGTGTTCACCTTATGCTGCCCTTCCAATGTTTCACATCCGGTTCAAATGCATTTGCTCTTCCCATTAATAAAATGATATTTAGGAACATTCGGCAGCTACACCGCAGCGATCGGAAGGTTTTAATAGTATCACATCCATCAGCTATCAGTGAGTCTGAGGCCCGACATTAAAATGGACTGAAATCACATTTAAGGATATTCTTTATAACGTTGTAGTGTCTCTCATGAGGAACTACAAAAGTACTGAAGCAGACTCGGCTAAGCAAAGTAATCGCACTTCCACTCCAAAACGGACGTACAATTACACAATGACGCAATGCGGAAGCGCCCTATAGTTCAGAGGGTGAAATAAGAAGACATTAATTATATTCATGGATAAAGTAGGAGAGTAAGTAAAGGAAGGTACAGCACTAGGAAGGAAAGAGAGAAAAATGCTAAGTGACATATATTAAGACAACAAAGAGAGACCGGAGTACAGGCAACAGCAGCTGTGACTTTGTGTAGGAGGTGAGGGAAATCTCTCCCTGTGTGTGTGGTAGTGGAGGGTGACTCCAGGGCACAGGCATTGTTAATGCTTGGCTCAGTCGGTGGACGGACAGAGGAAGGAAAACCAGCGAGCTGGGTGTTAAACATGGAGGAGTGTATGTTAGTGAGCGGGGGAGGGGAAGTTAGATCGCTGCCAATTTGATTCACTGACATACTCGCACTGTTTACGAGCTAATTCATATCGAAGCTACCCATGCTAGCTGCACTCATTGTGCTCCGAGGCTCTGTGCATGAGAGCAAACACCAAAGGAAAGATGCTACACACACACACACACACACACACACACACACACACACACAGAGAGTCATATCACTGTATGCCATATATGGCCTGTAGGATGTTCTCACAGGAAGATGAAGCGAGGAGAAGCATCGACTGTGTGTGTGTGTGTGTGTGTGTGTGTGTGTGTGTGTGTGTGTGTGTGTGTGTGAGAGGGATTATGTGTGGGTTTTCATGTGTTTTTGCTATAACCAGTGGAGCAGGATTGGGTAGGGGCATCCAGATACTTCATGTCCAAGGCCTGTAAAGATTGTGATAGCCGTCAATCAATTTAGTGTGCGTGTGTGTGTGTGTGTGTGTGTGTGTGTGTGTGTGTATGTGTGTGTAACCAGTAAAGGTCATTTTTACAACTATCACACTCAGAAATTCTATAAATACATATAACATATAAATATTAAGATGCACCAAAAACAGATAACTATTAGAAATATACAAAGAGAACAGTAGATTAACATTTAGTTAATTATTTTCACACAAACCACGATATTCGTTTCCTAAACCTGCATTTCGTCCGTGGTGCCACCACCTCGTTATTCATTTCATGTGTATCTGTGACACCACGTTGTTCTGCACTTTAAGCGTTTATGTATCTATTTGTTACGTTGAAGGACTGTGTCAGAGCAGCTCTTTTGAATTTCCTTTCCCTTTTTGTTTTTATCTTTTTATTAATGGAAAGATATTCCCAGCTAGAAACTTGTTACAGTTTTGAGTGCAGTTAGCAGGAGAAAGACCCAAATACAGAAACAGAGGAGGCAGCAGGAGCAATTCAACTATTTGATAAATGGATTAAAGGCAACAAGGGAACAGACAACAAAACTCCAAACACATGATGCAACGAAGACGAACAGACAGGCAGCAAAGGAACCGGGCGAGTATAAATAGTGACTGACTAATGGGGAACAGGTGAGCAGGTGTGGCGAGTGCACGGCTAACGAGGGACAGGTGAAACGAATCGGGACGGGACAGACGTCCAAAACTGGTGGGAAAACACACAAAGACAGGAAGTGAAGAGATCTGACACAATAAAAAAAAGAAACATGAACGATATGAGTGAAACAAAGGAAAACCATGGAGCATTGCAGATTAGAATAAAAGCTTTTTTTTCAGCAAAATCTAGTAAAAACAATATATAATCGCAGATAGATTGGTAGAATCACGAGGTAAAGGGGGATAAAGCAGAGAGAGAGAGAAAAAGAAACGGAAATAAAAGCTTGGCACATAAATATTCACATCACTGAGCAAGTATAGCGGTCACAGAGAAAACCACACAAGGGGCCATCTCTGAAAATCCATGAGCATAAATACATCCACAAAGTCAAGAGACTGAGCCTCTAACGGCGTGAACGTTTGACAAACACAAACAGCTGAAGCCACAGTCCAACAGCTCCCAGCACGGGGGGGAGAGGACGGGAAGAGGTGGAAGAGAGGAAGAGACGGAGCCAAAGAAGAGGAGAATCCAGCTAATGCTGATTATGACGTTGGTCCGACATGAGCTTTCTGCTTTTTAACAAGAGCGAGGCAGAGGAAGGTGGAGACAGAGAGGGACAGGAGAGCTTTTAGAGATCACAGGAACCATAAACCAACGTCTCCTACCTTCATCTGCCAACTCTTCCCTCCATCCACAGGGACACACCTGCCACAGCTGGCCCAGATCCACCACATGTTCCTGGGCATGAAATCCACCAGAGCGCCCCTCGTCTCAAGAGAGGCCTGGTACAACACTCGAGAGAGAGGCCCGGTGTAATTTACATTCCAAATGATCAGATATGTATGTTTGTTTATTTATTTAACCGCGTCTATATACAGTTAGCGGACCGACAATCTTGCTGTGCAGAAATTCATGGTACTTTATCCCAAGGATCCCAAAGTTTCCAAATATGTCATTTTTCGAGAGTGGATGTTTAAATTTGATGGAAGGGCGTGGCCATAAAAAACATGCAGATTGGGGTTTTAATATTTCACTAAGTTTAAACATAATATAGCTTCAATGAAGAGATGGAAGCTGATATGGAATATATGATGTCAGATAATGAGTCGTAGTCATGTGTGGAGCTATATGCTGGAATTAATATGGAAAAATTTAACATTTTCCTACTAATATGGAATATTACCTTCAGTCATTTAGTCATTTATTTATAATAATATTATCCAAGACCCTTTTTACAACATTCATGTTTAAAACGAGTCAGTCAGGAAAATTAAAACATCAACCCATCGACCCATGGAGCTAGCATTAGCTCAGCTAGCTACAGCTGGTGGAATCTGTTAGCAAAAGTTTAATTT
The DNA here is from genome assembly GCF_910591455.1 of Pholis gunnellus. Taxonomy (NCBI): domain Eukaryota; kingdom Metazoa; phylum Chordata; class Actinopteri; order Perciformes; family Pholidae; genus Pholis; species Pholis gunnellus. The sequence goes on from NC_136544.1 coordinate 18,472,611, forward strand.
CGGTTCAAAATGTCGACCTGCTTTTATTGAACTCTGTCTGAAATCAAGGACCCATTAGACGTGTTTCCATTTAAGTGTCGAGCTAATTTTAAAGTGAATTTTAGAAACGTCACAAACAAGAAAATACAAATTAGTCGCGTTTCCATCAACTGGTTGGAGTGAATTATAGGCTATAGCGCAGTTTGGTGAGAAGTTGGCACTAAAGGCTGCGCATGGCTGTAATCCAGCAGGAAACAAGTTTTATTTGTTCCTTCATGTCAGCTCGTATTGGCCATGTTTCATGTTGTCCGAGGAAGAAGAAGAAGAAGACAAGCATTTGTGCATTATAATATCCAAAAGGACGACGAACAGCAGAAACAAGTGGGTTAAATGTCCGCTACGTCAGAATTCATCCAGCAAAGACATTTATTTCTATAATTTATTTAGCACATCGAGTCTCTTTCAACAACGACTAAAACCACCATAAGCGAGCGAAAGCTTTTACGCTCAATTGCACTTAGAATACATAAATGGAAACACAAAAGTTACTAAAACATTTAACTGGTAAATTAGCCACCGCTATCAAGCATGGCAGGCAGCAACGCTAACTAAAGGGGGCGGGACTTAGCAAATACCAGTTAAAATCACTATCAACACAATACTGCTGGGTAGTATCTCTCGTCGTGGCTTGAATACAGCACAGTGGTCCCGCATATGATTTCATTTTTTTTCACATCCTGAAGGAATATTCTAGGAAAACTTTGTCATCCATGTAACTGATGTTGATCTATATACGGTCAAACTAAATGTCAATCAACTTATGACTGGAACTATAAACACAAGCAGTGATGTGTATGCGTGTGTGTTTATGCTTCCCAAACCGTGTAAATCCTCCGTAGCATACACTGCCCAAGACCGTGCATGCAGCTATTTACCAAAAATACACACACACACACACACACAGCACACACAGCACACACACACACAGCTGGCAGCCATGTAGGCCAGCTCATAATGTGTTCCATCTCAACACGCTTCAATTGCAGTTAATGCTGTGAGGCAGAGAGACGGAGATACGGAGAGAGAAAGCGATGCAGCAAAGGACAGGGGGGTGAGATAAATATCAGTGGCCCTTGGTAGAGATGTATAGATACAAAGCTTGGAATATACAGTAGCATCAGGGCAAAACACACACAACTGTTTTTTTTCCAGAGGCAGCGGTTCTAATAGAGAAACACGACTCAGAGTCTTTAATTTAGTCTTTGCCTCTTTACACCTCCCTCCCTCCCTTCCTCCCTCTCTCTCTCGCTCTCTCACCCCATCTCTTTTCAGTAACGAGAGGATTAGCGGGAGACGAGCCTATGTCAGCTGAGGATGCGGAGGAGAGCGGGAGGCACAGAGGAAAAGGGGAGGTGAAGAGGAGAGGAGGGTGAATGAAAGGCGGTATCGAACGCTGACCTGTTTTGGGCTGATAAGCGCAGGCTGCTTTGTGCCGAAGCCACTGGCTTTAATTTGGGGGCCGCAACATTTGGAATTAATTATCACACACACTCCAGCGCTGCTGCTGCGGCGGCTTACTGTGTACATGGCTATTACATCCACTCCAATAAAAACTTTATACAGCTTATGTGCTGGAACTTACTGTTACACAGGTTCGTACTGCTGTTATGGTACAATTTGCATAAAATACAGCTGCAGCACAATGTTCAGCTAACAAAGAGGAATGTGTGGTTATGCCTTCTGAGGAGAACTGTACAGGATACAGAGCAACAGGAAGCCGTTATTTTTTAAATGTAAAGAAACAGCATGTAAAACGTATTTGATACAAGATGACGTAGAAAGCAGTAACCAGGGACGGCTCCTCCGCTGAATGCAAGTCATTTCACATCCGAGGTGAAAGTGACTCTTCAGCCGTTTGCTCAGAATGAATCACTAATCTATCGTTTAACACGGTATATGGATCCTTTTAGCTTGCCTGCTAATCAGCTAAAGCGTTCCGTGAGTAAAAGTTCATCAACCTTGTCACTAAACAGGAACATTTATCTGCTCAAGGAAATGAAACTTCACTTTAGTGTCACACTTCTACAGAGTGACATTAAAGTGTTCCAGACTAGTTTTAGTTTCCACAAAGTCTGAAGACGGTACCCCGCCCGAAAACACACATTTCCATGTTTTAATTTTCGTTTTGTTTACGGAGCAACAAAGATACGAATATGCTAATTAGAACGCTTCACAGGTGATGCTAATTTAAGCTAACCATCTACTAGCTTTAGCTTCATATTTGATGCCAAGAGTCGCGTCAACCTTTTTAACTCTAAACTCTCAACGAGAACATGACTCAAGCAATTTTCCAAAATGTGCTGGTATAGTGCAAACTATGCTATTTAAACATGCGACATGGCAGATGTAAAGAACACATGACAACCTCCAGAGAAACATTCCTTTGGGTGTCTTGATTAGCAAACATTACAACGCAGGGGCTGACTTGGTGGAGACACGGACGAGGTTTGCCAAACAATAAAAAATTGGTTAAATTGTGGACAGTCACAGCAAAATATCCTATTTTTAAACAAACATCTGAGCCAGATGTCACCTTCTTATGGTCACGTGCCTCGGCAGTCCACCTAAATGTGAAGAACCTGAAAGACATCTTCTCTTCTCATCAATAGATTTTGAACCTCGCGTGCTTCCACCGTTCTTGTGATCACAGACAGAAACATTCCCAGTGGATAATTGGGTGTCTTGAAGATGCCGGTGTTCCATCGTAAACATGATATTGTAGCCTGCTAGCTAGTGGAAAGTGAAGATCCAGTAACCCCTGTTCGATGTAAATGTGCAGCTATATAGTCGGAGCCGCAGCTCCACTTCAGCTGGATAGCGAGCAGCTTTAAAGGCGGCTGAGTGGCTCAGCAGGGCTCTGTGTATGTAGGCCGTGTTCTGCATGTTATTTCCTTGAAGTCATCAGACCTACGCTTCCCCCATCAGGGAAAGACTCTTATGATAAGTGGCAGCCATGAAATATGCACAGCCTGTCGTAGCCACCTGCCCCGCTTCACAGAGCCTCACTCTGCCTCCTCGTTCCCTCCCTTCCACCGTCCCTTCCTACTACCTCGTCCTCCCTCATCGTGGAATTGCTTCCCTCTGGTTTTCCTCTCTCTCTCTCTCTTTCACCCTCCATCACTCTAATCTCTTTCCTCCCCCCAATCACATTAAAACTCAACGAACTTCATATGAATACAAAAACAACAGCAAAGATCCCCTAAAACATCTTTGAATCCTTTATTATATGCCTGTTTTTCCTGGAAAACAAACAAACAAAAAATGTTGGCACATGGAAAGCATTGTGAGAAGCTTTTTTTTTTTTAAACCTTTTTCTGTGTATATTATTTTCTCATATAGCACACAACAGTAGCTTTGATCACACCTTTGAAGCAATGCAGACACAAAACATGAATTTACCCTAATATGTCAAAAGTGTATAAATCCTATAATAAAAAGATTAAACAAAAGCATTTTTCTTTTCATGCAGAGTTCATTTTGCTTCTCCTAAAGCAGAAAGGAATCATGAAAACAGTAAGACTTCTCCTCTCGTCCTTTACAATACTGACCACATGGTGTAAATATCAACATTTGACACAGTTATATATGTTTATGTTTCAGTAAATATAGTTAACTGTTATAATACAGGAGACACTGACTGTAATAAATACCGACAATGAGCGTAGACACAGATGACGGACACATATTTAGCTGTTAAGTCGTTAAGTCATGAGAACACAACAGCTGCATTTACTTTCAGACTCATAATTTGTGGATGAAACGTGAACGCGCTGAAGCTGCTCTTCTGCGCTCAACTCATCAGCAGAGAGAGAACAGACAGGACCGACTTCATCCAGATGTTAGTTAAGATGTTAGTTCTCATCAATTAACCCGATCAAAATGTCAGATTACTTCACAGATCAGGTCTCAACGCCACCAGAAGGCATAATGCGAACATGCATTATGAAGGTCTGTGTGTGAACATATTTAGATCAGTGATGAGGCAACTAAAGGGAGTCCTGGATCAGCTTTCTTCTTAAACTGTATCATCTGGCCCGCATGTCAGGAATCTCCAGTGTCAACCAAAAGACATCTCTTCTAAACGCAGGTTAAATTTTTCACCATGAAATGGAATATTTTAAATGTTACTGAGGTTAACTTAAAGATGAATTTAAAGCCAAATTCTAGACAATTTATCTGGAGAACAGTAACACAAGTATATACAGGCCCCCTGACATATTTCTCAGCGCCTTCCACGCAATGTTAGCTGCATTGAAGTGTATAAGATGCGGCCATGTTTTCTTTTTAGCTGGATAAACGTGGCCACTAATAAGCTTCATAACCTCGTATCCTCTGAAGGCTGCTCCAGTACCAGTTCTGAACTTCCTGTCAACACGATTATTGCTCGCTAAGGAAAACAAGACGAACAAAACACACACACACACACATGTTGTCCTGTTTCAGAAGGAGGCCTATAGCTTTCACCTGTGTCCTCATGTGCTGCAGATGGCTACTTGAAAAACACCAATCATAGTGAGTTGAGCCTTAAATCCGTTCCCACGTAACCAGAGAATCTCGATCAGAAGTAGAGCTGCATGACATATTGGTCCGCTGTTTGAAATCCAGCGAGTGGCGTTTTTTTCTTTTCTTTTTGCTGTACAAACGTCAATGATTCAAACACAAGGCTTGAGACACAACCTTATATAAAGCCGTCATTAGGACTTCATGTAAGCACACATTTTCTCCAGTATTACTAATCTCTAGTCGACATTTACTGAAACCTGATATCATCTTTAAATGTTTAAATTTAAATATCATGCATCTCTCCTTCTATTCTTCTCTTCAGCCACTTGTGGAGCCGCTGTTTGGAAGTAAAGTGGATCATACCAATACTGCTGTATTTAGAGGGGGGTGCAGACATTCACCACACAAACAAATGTAAACGCAAGGCCAATGCAAGGCGCTGGGAAGGCAGGTATACTGACACACATTCAAAAATGCAAACGTGCGTTTTTCATACTCCGTGCTCGTTCGCACACACGTGCACGCGCGCACACACACACACGCACGCTGTAAACAAATGCCCAGGTATCTGAATCATGCTTTTGTGAAACTAACTGCTAGTCTCCTTCATTGCTTATATACTAGATAACAGAAACTGAGAGTATAAGAAGTAGTATTATCTATTTAACTGACTTAAAGCCTGTGTAAAGACTACCTTTCCTAACAGCATTTTACCATCATGATCCCAGTGCCGAACAGCAAATAAGACATAAAGAAAATCTGTGGTCTGTTGTGGCACAAATCTTCCACCGTCTCAATGCGTAAAATCATACACCAAATACATATTTTGAAAAAACCATGAGAGCACAGGGGTGCAGAGGTAAGATGCTAACATGCTGCTGGGAGACGAAGTCCCGGGCTATTATTGATATAGAAACTCATGCACAAGTATGTGAAGCATTCCAGTTAAAGATAAGGATCAACGTACAGACACTATTATTACTGCACATTAATAAAAAGCAAACCAGAAGTATAGGCCCAACTCAAGAGTAGTCGAGGAATGAGTGAAAGAAAAGTTAAATCACAATTTCCACCAAAAAAAAAAAAAAAAAGGTAACAAAATGGAATGCTGACGCTATGTTACATGTGAATTATGCTGTCGTGCGTTTTCATGTGCTGGCCGTGGACTCTGTGACTTGACTACTAATCTGGATTTAGGTCGTAAATTTACTGCGTTTATGACATTTTTTGTTCCCCAAGTTAAAGTCTGGATTTTTAAGGGTCACCATTTATTCTGATGAGGTGTGGTCAATGAACACAAAACACTTTGTTCACACTGTGAGCGACACAAGTTGATTCAACAAGCTTGCGGTGAATCAAAGCTCGGATAAAGTCGATGACTTGTATCTTTGCCAAGTAGTCACATTTTGACCACGTAGAAGCATGAAAAAAAAGGATTTGCTCAATCAAATTATCCCAATTTCTCAGTCTGAATCCTATTTTCTGGGCTGCACTAGAGTGCTACATGCATTCAGGCCCTTTCATGGAGCACATGGACCCTCAGAAGAAGGTTGCAGCAGTGTGAACAACAAATGTGTGTGTTATTGGGTATACAGTGTGTCTGTGTATCAGTTTAAGTCATGGCTTCTTTGCTCCTGTAACATTATAAATCATTTAAAGGATATTTAAAGTTGGTGTGTGTGAGTGATCCAGGGCACACAGGGTTGATACCGGGGATGTGGGGGGACAGACTGATTATGTACGTGTTTGTGTGCGTGCATGGGCTGAAATCAAGCTTGCTCGGCGGCAGTGGGGGTAGCATCAGCTCCTGGGAACTCTGGGTTGATAAAGGAGAATCCCTGGAACTCGTCCTGGTCCAGGTTCTGAATCACTTCCTCATCGGGAGGGGTCAGCACCGGCGGGTGGCGTGTGAAAAAACGGTCAAAGTTCTCGGCATCTCGTCCACACTGTTGAGGAGGGTGGGGAGGGATGGAGGGCGGGAGGAGTGGGGATGGAGAGGAATGGATGGATAGGGGGGGGAGGAGGAGGAGAGGAAAACAAAAGAAGGGGAATGGTGGGTTGAACCAGGGTGTGAGATGACATCACTTGAACATGGTTTCAAATATCAAAACAAGGTGCCAGCGCCGTGGGTGAGCTCGATTCAACTCTCCATGTGTGTTGGCTGAAAGGTAATTTGTTATTACTTTCAAAGTGATGCAAAAACAACACTCTCAGGAGAGCATAAATCAAGCGCGCCTCGGGCACATGCTTTCCCCCCTTTTTCAAATATTTGAAACATATTCAACTCCAATTTTAAAACAGAAAAAGGCCACTGAAGTCTCAAACGTCCTGTGGCAGTGCGCTACACTGGATTATGAATGGAGCTATAACGCTTTAATAACGAGCATTTAACCCCCCCCCCCCCATGGCTGTAAGTTAATAGCCAAAAACAACTTTTCCTTGGTATTTCATCTTGATTTTTGGGGCGGTAATACTTGGATTTAATTGGAATTTATGACTAGTGGAACAAGAACAGGCTCAAAGCCATGTGATGATAATAGTGTAATTGTGGGTTAATTATATGCTGCAGCTGTGAAGACCTGCTGATATACGATAAACCAAATCAGACAACCAGCTAGAATGCAAATAACTGAGAATAACTCAGAATCTCTATAGATATTTGCTCAGAAGCTGCACAATTTGAAAAAAAGAAGAAAAAATTCGACATGACGATTACGCCATCATAATGAAATTACATCTGCTAATTAGAAATGTTATTATTGAGAGTATAAATTTAGCAATAGTAGAAGATCAATTGTCACTATCCAATCAAACTCTCCAAGTGCTTACAGAAAAGTAAAATCATCTCAGAGTATTGTGCAATTCACATTAGCAAGAATTCATTTTCTCAAGAAGCAATTTGGAAGAAAAATGAAGTCATTGTTCATTTCAGTCCACTTCATTTCCTCGTCCGGACCACGGGGAACCCAAAAAGAGCTTATATACCCACGAGATGTGCGTCCGTCTAAGTACATAAAACAAGTTATTAACTTGAAAACTAGATTTTCCCGACAGTACGCCTCACGGGGACGTCGGGCCGAGCTCTTCCTTCTTCCTCTCTCTCTCCGTCTCCATCACTGCGCGGAGCTTTAATTAACACAACAAGGATTCAGTGTCTTCTGACAACATCACCCAGAGGAAAACTACAAACTCATTAAATCTCTGTAACTTGCAAAAGAAAAAAACCCAGATGAAATTAAAGCCAGATTGTTTATAGTTTGGGGAAATATGTGAAATGAGGAATACACCAGGGTCAAATTGTATTTGCAGCTAATTACTTGCGTTTGTTTTAACTTGTGTGTGGAACCAGGTGGGAAGAATTCGCCACAGAGGGAAATGAAATGAGCGCCACAAAGTTCAGAATTATTAATTCGGTACACGAGCCGGCTGATATGGTTAGCGCCTTTCTTTTTATTGTATTTGATTCGGGCCAAACCATGAGCCTTGTTCACGCAAGAAGAGGTGAGATGTTGCTGTTAGATTTGAAATCTCAGTTGTTGTTTTTTTTAAATTAAAGCGAGTACACTGTGAGCTTTCTGTTAACAGGGGTGCACTCCAGGACAGGTTTCGTTTGAGACCCGAGACCCAGAGCATGCAAATAAACAGAAACCAACATGAGAGAACTGTGAACACAGAGAGGACAAATAAAAATGTGTCAGGACAGATGGGTTGACGCGTGGCAGCAGTGAACAGATGGATGGATGGAGTGTTTGAGGTGAAGGATGGATGAACGGATTGACGACAGATTGCTCGATGGACAGACAGATGAACAATGATCATTTAAGACGACAGCTGTAAATGAAGCTCCGGGGACCCATTCGTTATCCGTCTGTTAGTCAATCACACATTTAAAAGCTCATCTGATCAACCGTCAGACCAACAGACTCTTTAAAAAGACATTCAGAGTGTGAATCCAAAAACAGACCATAATCCCAGTTAGGAACCTCTGACCAAAGCACCACTTCAACCAGCGGTACTGGTTTTAAAGCATCAGACGTCCTTAAACAATCGTCTGTAGACAAACGCCATCACAAACCACTCTGAAGGAAAATGGTTTTAGTGAGAAATCTACGGATCTTTAAAACAACACACACATGAGCGACCAACAAGATCAAAGAACAACCTTCAGGAGCCAAACTGAACTGGAAACTTTTATGCGCGAGTAAACACTAGGGTTCTTCAAAAAAAAGAAAATCTGAACCTTTATTTGTTCTCAGAAGGGAGAAGAAAGACAGGAAGAGAGAGCGCGAGAGAGAGAGAGAGAAAGATGGGAAGCGACAGCACAGACAGGTGAGAGATGTTAGAAAGACGATCAAACAGAGAGAAGAGGCCGATACAGAAGGAGAGAAGAGAGAAGAAGAGATCAGACAACATATGTTAGTAGTCACATCAGAGGACTCTGCAGAAAAACGCACCTCCAGTGTGAAAGCAGGTCCAAATGGTGACCTCTAATACGCACACACACACACACACACACACACACACACACACACACACACACACACACACACACACACACACACACACACACACACACACACACACACACACACACACACACACACACACACACACACACACACACCCCCCCCCCCCCCCCCCAGCGGGCCAAGACAGCTGCATAAAAAGCTCAACTCAGGAAAACTCTTCAGCAGCCGTGTGGCCTAAGGCTGTGTGTGTGTGTGTGTGTGTGTGTGTACACGTGTTATGGTGTTTGTGTGTCTTAGTTTAAGATGACATCATTCCGACTAGTTATGATCAAACTAATTTAGTTGTAGAAGAAAAAAGAAGCACAGCAAAGGAAAAACAAGCACACAGTTGCTTCAGGTGAGACTAGGACGCTCCCTCTGAACTCAATCTGACCCACAGACTGTATTTAGGAAGTGGACGTAGTCATCGTGTCGTCACCCACTGGTTTCTGGACTGTCAATCACCGTGTAGCCCCGCCCTAAAGCATACCCTGCTTTATGGTCTGTTTGACTCTAAATGGACCATCATTTACTAAATGAACATCATGCTGTGTTGAAGAAGACTTGACACTATAGATTGAGACCATAAACTCATGTTTACAATGTTTACTGAGGTAATAACTCAAGAGGGAAGTAGAGTCATTTTCTCATAGACTTCTATACAACCAGAGGAGTCGCCCCCTGGTGGTCAGTAGAGAGAATGACAGTTTTAAGACACTTCAGCTTTGGCTTCACTCGGCAGAACCGGAGGTTGCCGCCTGCTCTAACCCCAACAAAAGCACCAAACTGTTTTAGCTTAACTCCCAAATCAAACAAATCCTGACGATCTCCACCAACACGGTTGTTGCCGCTGTCACCGGTGTGCTCCTCATTCCCCGGTCACTGTCATCGCCAACATCTTCACCATCTTCCTCATCCGACCCGCATTCATCACCGCACATTCGACCCAATCACCATCACCATCATCACATCCTGACTTACCTGTGTGCATTGTGCCATACGGAGGAGGGGGAAAGAGACAGAAACACTCACATTGAAAGTGAAAAGATGAGTAAAGTAACAGAAGAAGAGAGGTAGGTGTTGAAGTTAGACCCAGAGAAACATCTAAGCAGCTTCTTTACCAGGAATTTAACCACCAACAGGAATTAAACTCCTGGTCTCTGCTGGCTTGGGGCGACTAATTATCCCCACGACTCATCGGAGGGATTGTACCTCCCTATTTTGGGGTCAAGTCGGGTTCAGACTTACGGCTCTTGGTTTGAATGGCGGCTGCACTTCCTTGTTCTCCAGTTTCTCCCAGTCCATGTAGCGGAAGAAGCTGTGCTCCCTGATGTCTCGCTCCCCCTCCGGAGCACAGCCGAGCCGCTTCGCTGGATGCTTCGTCATCAGCTGGACGGACGGAGAGCAAAGAATTACTGCACGTCCCCCTCCTTCCATCTAAGCTTCCACAGTTTAAAAAAAAATCTCCATCACAACCTCCTTCTGTCACGATATAGCATGTGTTCTGGTGTACCAATAAATAAATAGTATGTGTGAAAAGAAAACAAACTTGACAAATGAAAAGTGCAGAGTAGTTCCACTGAAAGATGCAAAATGATCATATTTGTTTTACTGCCTCCTCCTTTTCTTTACGACCTCCATCTTTCCTTCACCGTTTCCTGTTTACATCCTCATCTGGAAGGTAATATTCACCCACCTGTCTCTCTTGCTAACAGTCTAGACACACAGACGTTTGTTAAAACCGGACCACATACGAACTCTGCGCCGCTACATTTTAACACTAAAATCAGCCACATTAACAGAGTTATCACAGAATAAACATGTTTAGCTAACAGATAGCAGGCTAAATGACTTTGATTATTACATTTCAATAATATGGGATGTCTTGACGTGTCACATCAGCTGAACTGTAGGCATAATACAGGACAGGACAGGTCTGCGTCTGATCGTCACTCTCCGGCTGCGATGGCCCAAATCTCCCCTCTGGCATCATTAAACTTTCATCTCATTCATTCCCGTCTCTTTTCCTCAGTGTACCACGATTCGCTCTTCCATTCATCTCGGTTTATAAATAAGCGTCATTACTATTATTATTTCTTCACCTTCATTATTTCTTTCCTTTCTTTTAACCATCCTTTAATTCCCCCCATCTATACCACCTTAGACGCTGCTCTCTGCGAGAATCAAATATGAGCCACCGAAGCACCGCCGGCAGATGAATGAATCGCTGTTGCTGCTTTCTTCCTCTGTTACCACGGAAGTTTTCCAGTGGCATAATTAGGGACCGTTTACCGAGTCTGTCCACAGAAAACCTGGAGAAATGCATCCAGGCTAGTGACGTCAGAGTGTGTGTGTGTGTGTGTGTGTGTGTGTGTGTGTGTGTGTGTGTGTGTGTGTGTGTGGGGTGTGCCTCCCTCAGGAGGAGCAGTCATAACTCATTATATTAGAACTAAAATAACATTTTCCACGGGTCAGTCAACCTTACACTGAACACACACACACAACTATGTGTGCACATAAACACACTGGCGCGCTCACACACACACTCATCCACACACACACACACACACACACACACTCATCCACACACACACACAACTAAAGAAAGTCAACAGTTGAGTAAAGAATATTTCATATAAAACAAATGTAATTGATTATTTGAAATGCGCTCCTCTCTCTAATATATATATATATACATATCTCGTTTTGCTGGACTGTGGCCTTCTTTGCTGGCTGACTGACTGACACACATTGTTGAAATATGCATGCACAACCCAGTGGGGCACACTTAAAACCACACCTGCGCTGCTACAGTTGATTTGACATCTTTCTTTTGTTTTTTTTTACAAGACTCTAAAACCAAATCTGGTGTTTTTTTGGGCAGCCATCACAGTCATTGCAGCTTCTTCCCTTTTTGAAGAGAGTCTTGGTGGATCTGCAGTCTTTGTCTCTGTGAGTATCGAGTGAGACACATTCAGCAGATCCCAGAGCAGCCAGACCGAAACAGGTCACCGACTGCAGGAGTTAACGGCGTAATGTGTAAACGGCACGGTTTACTTGCTCTGGTCATCTGCCATCTGGTAAAACCTAGTTCCTACAACAATCATGGCATTTCTTTTATTTCCATGCGGGCCGGCAGCAGAGCAAACAATGTCGCCATTTCAGTGACGGGTAATTTCAGCATTTTCAGAAATAACCAAATGTGAGCCAGGGCGTGAAAACGGTCTTCTGCTCTCAAATACGTTTGTGACTCTGAAGGAAGCTGCTGGCACAGAGGTGGGTGGTGGAGCGGTGAGTTTTTGTGTTGATGCAGATCAGATGCAATCGTGGTTCACATTTTGGCATTAAAATTGCACATAAAAGAGAAAGTTTTGAGGCTCGATTTATAACCAATAATGTAATCCGTTTGTAGAATGTGTAAGGAGTTGATTAAATACTTTGAAGCCATTATAAAACAGCAGGAATACTGTTATTCACTTATTACAATTATGTGTTTCATCTGCAGTCTCTAATTTAAAAGGTCACGCAGGTTCAGTGCATCTATACGACACGAGGAACTAACAAAACGAGCGCACAATCACCGAACAGATTTTGCGTGTGCCTCCTCCGTTACCGTGGACGTGGTGTGCAGCGACGGCTCAGCGCGGACGTCCGCCGACCTGCCTGACCTATCAAAGGCGTCGAGACCTTTTAACTTTAAGCCAAACTCCACACTTCCTTTCCTCTGGACGATCAATACACTGCGTGTTCACCTTTCACGCGCTTGTGCTCCGACTTCATACTGACGAGAACACCATGAAAACTTAGCCGTGCTTTTTGCATCGCTGAACACAATAGGGAATTGCACTGGAAAAAAGGCTGTGTGTGTGTGTAAGTACATCCTTGCACAATTACTCTTTGCTGTAGAATCATGTGGTTGAAGACATCATGTGCCTAACACTACGGAATATACTGCAGTAGCAGCTTTGTGTGTGTGTGGCCCATTGCTAGCTATGAAATATGGATGGTGGTCAGGGTGGAAGCAGGCGAGTGGAAGTGTCTCTGATCATTCCCTTTCCACACATGTGCTCAACACACACCAACACACACACACACGCAAACCACAAGGCCTCCTCATACAGAACACGACCTCAGTACTGAAGGAAACATGCACCTTCAACACAGATAACTGGTGAAGGGACGATGTTACTTCATGCTGAACGGGTTGCAGCAGTGTGTTGGTGCCAGTCATTCAGAAACCAAACAACCAGGGCTTCTTCCTACAGCACAACACAGAACCAGCATTTTACACGCAATACACTAACGGTTAGTATTAATCGTAGGTTAGATGTTTGCAGTCGCACGCAACGTTCGGTTTTCAATTTCACACCAAAATGTAACATTTATTTTGGAGGATCGTGAGACAGGGACACCAGAGTCTGTGTGGATTTCAGCAGCTGAAACATGAAATGCAGCGACTAAACTCCTGCTCCGACTAAACATCTCCACACAGGATGTCCCTGATTTCAGTATTTTCGGTATATAGAAAACAGTCACATCTACTCTTATGAAATACATGAAGCGCTACAGTAAAACAACGGCTGTCAACAGGCTACTCAAGCTACAGTTTGACTCAACATCAAGCTCTCAGGCTGCACTGCATTCAGAGCGGAGCACTGCAAAACTAACTTTACAGGATTCAAAATGGAAATATCTTGTAGCATTTGAAGAGGAAAGCTTCATGTAGTTTTCACATGCGCACACACACACACACACACACACACACACACACACACACACACACACACACACACACACACACACACACACACACACACACACACACACACACACACACACACACACACACACACACACACACACACACACACGCATTGAGTTAACCCAGGCGGTGCTGGAAGGGCGCAGTGGGAGCTGTGGGGTGGACGGAGGCGAGCTTTCATGCTCCACTGAAGATCCACTGTTGGAGCTCTACAAACAAGTAATCATCTCTAATACATTACACACCGTGTGTGTGTGTGTGTGTGCATGTCAGTGAACATATTTGTCATCAATTTGCCTTCGTGTTTAAATGTAGTGGAAGGACGTCATGCCGACATAGACGCGTGTGTCTCAACTCAAGCTTGCGCTGTGTGTTGATGGTGACATGTGTGTGTGTGTGTGTGTGTGTGTGTGTGTGCTTCTTTGTAGGTTATTAAAAAGCTTGTGTAAAGATGGAGCTTCAGAAACAATTAGGAGAGAAGTTTCTCTCTAAAAAGTTGATTCAAGTCTGTTTTTATGTTTACAAATGAACTAATTGATGTCAACATTTTTCCACGCTTGTGTCATGTGATGATGAGGAACGAGAGAGATACTCTAGATTTAAACAAACTGTACACCCTCGCGTGTATGCTTGTGTGTGTGCAGGACAGAGAGGTGGTGGTTCGATATGAATAATCAGCTCACACACACACACACAGGAAGTGTCAGGGCATCATTTGGTACTGGACGCTCTTTTCTGAAGAGGAGTTTCCACAGTCAACTGAGCACACAGCACAGACTTAGGCTATTAGAGCAGTGCAGTGTGTGTGTGTGTGTGTGTGTGTGTGAGAGATAGAGAGGATGTACAATGAAAAAAGCAAAACAGCGGCTTAACAATGAACACTGCAGAGAAAGAAGGACGGGAAACTAGAGTGTTAGGGCAGAGAGAGAGAGCGAGAGCGAGAGAGAGAGAGAGAGAGAGAGAGAGAGAGAGAGAGAGAGAGAGAGAGAGAGAGAGAGAGAGAGAGAGAGATGCAGGACAGATAGAGAAAGCGGACAATGTTGTTTCACTCCAAATAAATGTTCCTCACAATGGTTTTAATTATGCAGATAATTGTGGTGTCCCTCTCTGTCTCCTTCTTTCCCTCCTTCCTTTCCTCAAACAAATGTAATACCCTACTCTCTGTGTGTGTGTGTGTGTGTGTGTGTGTGTGTGTGTGTGTGTGTGTGTGTGTGTGTGCGTGTACACTCACCCCTTTACAGATAGCGACTGCCTCCTTGGACATTGACTTGGGGTAGGAGACGTGATGCTCCATAATGGACTGAAATAACTCATCCTCATCTTCACCGTCAAATGGAGGCTGGAGAGGAGAGGAGGGAGGAAGAGAGGAGACGCAAGGAGAAGAGAAGCAAGGAGAAGAGATGAGGAGGGAGGAGAGGAAAGCAGGGAGGAAGAGGGGGAAGGAGAGGACAGTCGAGGAGGAAGGAGGAGGTGAAAGGGGTTGAGAGGAGTGAAGGAGAGAGGAGAGGACAGTTGAAGAAGAAGATGAAGAAAGGGGTGGAAAGGAGGAGGGAGGGAGTGAGGGAGTGAGGAGAGGAGAGGGAGTGAAGCAGAGGGCAGGGAGGACAAATAGAGGACATTTTAATTGAATCATTAAAAGCTTATTTTGTCTGAACTAGAATGAAAACACTGCAGGCCTTTAACACTCACACATTCACAATATGCACTCCAAATGAGATACCCAGGATCTGAAAATGTCACATCTACTCTAAATATTATTAATGCCACGAGAGAAAAACTCATCAAGGGGTATAATTTAATAGCTAACCTTTCATTACACCATGTCAAGTTTTAAAGGCTACGATCACGAGTGTTTGTTTTTTGTCACATTCAGTCATGAATACAAATGCTGTTGATAAAGGAGTTTATTCTACATATCAATGCTGTCTCAAAAGATTGTTTTATTTCTACTGGTTTAGTAATAAAACTTATTACGCACACACGCACACACACACACACGTACTGACCTGTCCAGCCAGCATCTCATAGAGCAATACTCCAAAGGCCCACCAGTCCACAGATCTCCCATAAGGCTGGTAGGCTATGATCTGAAACACAAGAGGCCTCGTTCAGAAAAAGTCACTTAAAATCACTGAGGCAAGGAAGGCCAGTGTGTAACAATACTTGTTAAATACGAGCTAGAATAAGTCTGTAAGTTTTGAACAACCAGCTGCCGGCCTCACACACACACTCTACCTCAGGAGCTATGTAGTCCGGTGTTCCACAGAAGGTCTTGGTGGTGACTCCGTCGTCCATGTTTTCTTTACACATGCCAAAATCTGCTATCTTGATGTGGCCCTCACAGTCCAGCATCACGTTGTCCAGCTTCAGGTCTCTGCAGGAGGGAAACGCAACGTTAACGGGGGGCCGACACTCAACGCACGGACCGCGGAGGCTCATCATCCCGGCATTTCTTCTCCTCTGCAGTCTTTCTTGTTCAATTTAGTGTTTAGTGTTTAACAGGGAACAGTTAATCCAAGAGGTTGAAGCTACAGTTACATTAAACCAGATGACGGATTCTGATTTGCGGCTGAGTGGACTGCATCATTTGTGGGGGCGGATTCTCAGCGTGGTATTATAAACAGCAGGAAGCAGTTAATCGCAGTTGAAGTCTTAAAAGGTCAAAAACCTACTTTGCTTCTTCTGTGGCTACTGAGCGCGAGTCAAGTAGTCAGAACATGTGATTGATGATTGAATGTGATACCCCGTCTGAAGATTACAGATTAAAGGAAGGTGTGATGAATAAACGACACGGAAATGCAAAATACTTGCCTTTCACATCAAAGTTATTAATACTGACAGATGCGTGCATGTGATTAGTCTGTCTGAGGTAATCTGTTGTATAGCTTAAACTGCTGTCAGACATTTTATTGAGTTTCCTTTTTAGCAGAATACTTTGAGTGAACTTGAGTGTCCCCTGGTAAACAGTTAGACAGTGTGTGTGTCGTGGGCTTTTATTCTGAAAGGACTGGATCAGTGCTGCATCAGTCGAGGTTGAGAGGAGTAATAAAGTCGGCCGTCTCTGTTGTTGTACACGATACATTTTGAATATGTTCGGTCCACACAAACTGATTGGTCGATGCCTTTATTCACTGAGAAAAAAAAAAAAGTTCTGTAAAACAATTGCGTCGCTTTTTTCGTTGTGTGATTTTGTCGTTCTTTGTATTCAGGACAAAAACAACAGTTTAAAAGAATATATTGACCCGATTTTAAAGCAAATACTTAAGAATATGGTCCTTTATTATTATTTTGAACTCAGATTGTGCAGAAATCAACCTTGTAAAATCCAATTTATCAAACATTTTACACAGCACTGCAGTACGTCAGTGATTATCACACACATTTGTTACAAAGGGCCTGCTTTTCAAACTTTAATACTATTATCAAGACAATACATCCCATCATAAACTGACAGAATCTTCCCCAGTACCTTTGTTGTTCTGTAAACGTTATATACTCAGCATGTGGTGTGCTGGCGGTTACCTGTAGATGATGCCCTTTAGATGTAGGAAGAACAGACCAATGGCGATCTCCGCTGCGTAGAATCTACACACACACACACACACACACACACACACACACACACACAGAAACAGAAACAAAAACAGTAATTAGAAAGAGTCTGAGGGAAAGGACAGCAGGAAAACAGATGGATGAATTGTGTGCGCGTGTGTGTCTGCATCAAAGGTCAGCGCTGTCTCTTCAAGGCCAGAGAGCAGCTGATAAGATCAACAGGAGTCTGGACACACGGACCGCGCAGTCAACTGTGTTTGCGTGGGCCGCGAGCAATCAGTGTTTGTAAAGTGCACCTAAAAGATGTCAACGGGCCTTTTGTCGAGAGCCGTGTAGGAACCTGGAGGAGCCCGTTTAGAGCTTTGCCGGATGTTTTATCTCGTTTTTAAAACGCGGCTTTGGATGCTAAGCAGGAGAACAAAATACAAAAAGACGAGACGCTGAGACAAAAAGTTCAAGGCATCATCATCCTCATCACCCACGGAGCAGAATACCCCGACTATTGTCTAATAAATAAATTAAACGGAGCAGAACAAGTCGATGGCCTTACATAAAAGAGTTCCTCACTCCGTTCGACTTGCCCTGCAGCAGTCTAAACCTTCTGCCAGAGGGAAGAAGCTCTAATTCCCTATAAAGCAGATGAAGGGCAAACTCCTCCACGGCTCTCGCTTTTTTCCCCGACAGCCCGCTTGTCAAATATGTCAGCCCGCTGGTTTGACTTGACGCCAGTGATCTCGCCAGCCACCTTAATTATATTCTGCAGTTTTGGAGGTATTCTACCGCACACTGGAAAAACTCGCAGGAGCGGCTGGATTACTTTCATTTCTTTGAAGTTCTTCAGAGCAGCGACGTGCATCGGGGCGAACAACATATTTCACCCAGAGGCCCCGCTAGGCTGCTCATCCATCAAACCGCTGATGGCTTATTCAATATGATTTTTAAAACGCACTGCCAAACGGTGAAACACCTTATAAGCGTGGGATTAAGATTTTGTGTCGTGATGGCAAAAGAATGTGTCTTTGAGTGCGTGTCCGTACTCACACAGCATGGGGCTCTTTGAACTTGCCGACCTGCTGAATCTGATACATGAGATCTCCTCCGTTTATGTACTCCATGACAAAATATAAACGGTCCTACGGAGACATAGAGGGGAAGATAAAGAGAGAGAGAGAGAGAGAGAGAGAGAGAGAGAGAGAGAGAGAGAGAGAGAGAGAGAGAGAGAGAGAGAGAGAGAGGGGTCAATACGTACATGTTTCAGGGAAATGGAAGGCTACAGGGACACAAAGCAAGATACTGTAGAGAGAAAGGGATCGCTCAGAGGTAGATAGAGAGCGATGGGTCAAATAAGAGAAGATTAAAGGAGAGAAAAATGACATAGGTAGTGAAAATAGAGGGACAAAAGATGGAGAGAGAGGAAAATGAATCGAGGAAGAGGCGATTGGGTTGTCGTCCAAGCGGTCCTCAACTGAGGAAACACAGCAACATCCATTTAAGAGCTAATTCTCCTCCATTATCTGCAGAAATTGCCAATAAGGTACAGTATGTGAGGGATTTGTGTTTGTGGCCGTGTGTGTGTGTGTGTGTGTGTGTGTGTGTGTTTTGTGTGTGAGAGTATACTTGCACTGCCTGATAAGCTTTATGAACAGTTGTTTGTGTTATATGGGCTCCTTGTGTGTTTGTCCACAGTTTATGTGTGATTAAAATGTATTAGTGTGTGTGCATGTGTGCATGCATGTTATAATTGCTTGTGTGTGTGTGTGTGTGTGTGTGTGTGTGTTATAACTTCCTGCTAAATCCCATGTATCAAAAGCCTTCCTCTGGTCAGAGAATTAGTGCTGAGGAGGATTAACACACTCACTTCTGGTGTGTGTGTGTGTGTATGTGAGAGCGTGTGTGTGTGTGTGTGTGAGCGAAGGCCAGGTCAACTCTATTTGTCCGGCCTTTAACCACAACCTCACACAGATTCCCAACACGTTGTGTTCACTGATCAATGAAAACATGCACAAGACGAGTATACGTTTGTGTAGCATGTGAATGTAAATGACTTGTTCTCAGTGTTATGAGACCACAGAGCTATATTTACTCCTCTGTTGACTCATCTTTAGCGTAATATGGATTATACGTCAGGAGACGAAGCGTGAATCACATATGAATCCGGCCTGTGTGTTCCAGCTGTGAGCCGGTGACAAGCTGTTCAGACCACAGCGCTCTCCAGCAGCGCGGCGGTGCTCTCCAGCAGGACACCGCGCTGTGGCCCCCTTCAGATACGATGGAATGTGAAGGTGTGGGGGCCCACGCATAGAGGCGGTTTGCAAGGAATGTCAAATTGACAGTCACTATGTGTTTGTTTGTGTGTGTTTGTGTGTGTGTGTGTCTATATGTATGCAACCAACCAAGCAAACATTTTCCCATTAAACAGAAGTTCATAGAGAGCCTGAAGCAGCAGCAACAAAAACTGTAAAGTGCAGCTGAAAACCGTCACAGAATGTTGTTTTGTGCGGATTAAACAAACGTGATATTTATGTGTCAGTTAGCAACGCATCAGAGGTGCAAGTAGCTACACTTTGTTACCTTCTGTTCGAGCCAGGTTAGCTTTTTTCTCCCCGTTTCCCGTCTTCATGCTAAGCTAAAGTAACCATAGCCTCACATGTGATGCACAGATGAAGGGTATGATATCGGCTTACTTCTTTTTTTTAATAAGACATGGATATATTTTTGTACATCTGTTCACATACCATGCTCTGGAAAGTGGAGTGCAGCTGTGTTAAGAACGGGGGCTTTCCAGCCAACGCCAACACTCTCTTCTCCACCATGGTGCATTCCACGTCGTCATCCTGGATCACGACGTCCTTCTTCAGGATCTTTATGGCGTACAGCTCCTCTGTCGTTTTACGCTCCGCCAGCATCACCTAGAGAGAGGAGAGAGGAGAGGAGAGGAGAGGAGGATGGATAGGAAACGAGTAAGAATAAAGTCATCAATATTCAAAATCCTTATGCCACACGGCTCCCGTCAGGCTTTTATAGTAACATCACCTTGGAAGAAAGAACGGTGCGGGGGAGAAAGGGAAGAAAGAGGGCAAAGGAAGGGAGGGAGATGTGGGAGGCAGGGAAAGGGGGAGAGATAGAGGAGGTACGGTAAAGGGCAGGGACAAAAGAGTGGAGGGATAAAAGAAAGCTGTTTTGGGGTTAGACAGTCAAAGTAGAAATAAAAAGAGTGAGGACAGGAGGGAAGGAGAGAAAAAACCGATTCATCATCTTTCAGGATGTCATCTGAGGGGAGAGAAAAAAGAAAAGAAAGGCAGGACAGAGGGGAGAGGAGGCGATAAAAGGCTCTATAATAGTGTGACCGCATGTCGCTCAGAAAACCTGTCAAATGGTGAAGTAATGGTGAATCCTAGCACTGAGAAAATAAAGCAGACATGTCATCAACTTGCATCATCCCTCTGTGCTAATGCTAACCTCGTTTAAAAAATTGGCGCTCACAGTGTTTTATCTGCCGGGATATTTTGCGTCTTTTTATTCTTATTCCACCCGGTTGGTTTGTTGACATCATAAGAACGAAGCGTTCGCCAAAACACAAAAACGACCGACTGTCCAATCACAGCTTTAGAACCGGTATTTGTATGACTGCTGAGGTTTGGATTAGTCCACATGTTGGAGCGGTGCCTTTCCTCTTTTCTTCCTCTTCAGTGAAGTAAAAGACAGAAACGAGCTGCACGGCATCAGGATCATGGAGAAGGATTAAATTATCGATGCGATTCTGGACTGAAATCTTTTGGTTGCGGATAGAAAACGTTTATCACGCAGAGTGCAGATCATTTTGGGCTTCTGTAGGAGTTTTATACTGTTCAGCTTCTCTGTGCCCTTCAAGAAGTTCAGGGAGGAGGAAAAAGTAGAAAAGAAAGAGAGGGGATTATGTCATACTTGTTTTTCTTTAGGTCACACTCTGCGGGGGTGTGGGGGAGGGGGGGGGGTGGAGATAAAGGAAGGTGGATGGGTGAGGGTAGTGGGATTAAACCAAAGGAGGAAGAGATTGAAGGAGGAAGTGAAGGGCAGGAGGAACGGCAGAGAAAGAGATCGACAGCAGTCAAGCTATCAAGAATCCTATTTGTTGTAATTTTGGAGTCTGGGAGCACATCTGCTTGTGATTACACCTGTGAGAGGCACACAGTGTGTGTGTGTGTGTGTGTGTGTACTCAGCAGTTTAAAAGTCTTGTAGCCAAGGTCAGACTCATGCTGCTTACAGCCTCTCAAACAGAGAAGTAAACGTTTCCGTCTCGTCTTTCTCTCTCTCAGGTCTCTTGTTCGCCTCGTCCTCTTTTCATCACCATTTCTTCCCTCTTGTTTCCTCCATTTCCTTCTCACTTCCCTACTTTGCTCTTGCTTTCTCCTTCCCCAGTCCTCACATATTCTTTCCCGAAGAAGCCCGGAGCCGCTGCAAATAGCAGGCGGAAATGTAGGTCAAGTCTCAGCTCGCAGGTCATCTCATAAAAGTTGCAGCAGGCTTGTGACCAGGTCATAAAAGTTCAACTCTCTGGATGGAAATCTGTACGGTGGAATTATACGAGCAGGTGTAAGTGTTAAAGGCGTCTGAGCTGTGCGTGTGTGTGTGTGTGTGTGTAGCAAACCTTAAAAGCTTGAGAATTTGGGAAATACACTTTCTTGTCGAGAGGTAGATGGAAAACTAGACATCACTCTTGTATCAGTCTGTTCAATATAAGCCTACAGCCAGGACATGTTTATCTCAGCTCAGCATGAAGACGGATTAAACAAACCAGACATAATGAGCTAATTAAGGAACTTGAGAGGTTATGTGGTGGTTGTGTCTTTATGCTAAGCTAAGATAACCGACTGCTGGCTGTAATCATGTTAAACTAACAGATATGAAAGTGTTTTCCCAAAATATTGAACTATTTATTTAAAATTGATTTTGGTAACTCTTTAAAGAAATGACGGCACACAAAATATACTTTACTAGCTAGCGAACGAATGAACATGCTCGGTGCAAAGAGTAAAGATATGAAATCAGATGCATCTGGACGCCGTACGACAAAGCTGCAGAGAGACGTGAAAATGTTTATTTTAAGAAGTCAGATTAAAGCTCATCAAGTCTCTCGACTTCTGTGTCGTGTCGCTGTGACAGTAAACTAAAAGCAAGAAGAAAAGAACATTTTCAGAAACAGGAAATTCTGCTGAAACTCGTCGACCGACTACAGAGCCCTGCTCTTCCTTTCACTCTTCAGCTAATAAAAGTACTTTAACATTTTATCTTTAAAGCAGAGAACAGTCGAGAAGAAGGTGGAAGAAAAACGGCTGAGCTTCACATTACATGACTAGCGTGCTGTGTTTGTAGTTCCCACAAGGCTAATTGAGTTTTGGGACCTCAACAAAAGGATCTTTCATCCAAATCGTATTTCATAGAAAAAAGAAAAAACTTTTGCATAAAACACAGGGTGAACCTGATGACGTTTTGCAACTGCTCAAATGCTGAAGTTAAGCGGAGTTTGATTGATTCATTGATGTGTTTAATATACCGTTCCTCTGGGGACGAGAGATACACGAGATCTTGAGTGAAGAAGAAAACAGCACAGCCGACACGTTCTACCCGTGTGGATAATGTGCTGTGAAGCGCAGAGAACAGAACCCGCTACCCGCTCACTGCCTCGCTGTCTTTTGGACGTCAGCTTAACGACGTAAACGGGAAACATATCGCACTCGTTATTCTTTCCAAAAACCTCCAAGAACAGAGCGATAAGAGTGACCTTATATCCACCTCGGCAGTTTTTTTTTCCCCTTTGAGATCTGAAACTTAGCAGCTTTACGCTACATAAATATTCAGGTATGATAATGTAGAGGGGTTACTGGGTTTGGGATACTACAGGGAGCGCAGCACAGATGGACAAAGACACGCAGGTGTGTGTGTGTGTGTGTGTGTGTGTGTGTGTGTGTGTGTGTGTGTGTGTGTGTGTGGGCAGCCACATGTAAAGAATGTGCATCAGAATCGTCAGCATTCAACTTTAGATATGTATTGAAGTTGGATCTATGCTGGTGGTATCCTTTGACAAAAGCAGCTGTAAGTGTGTGTGTGTGTGTGTGCATGAATGCGTGGACTCGTCCCATATGGTGGCAGTGTGACTCTATGCAAATACAAACTGTATAAAGTTGAAAACAGAGAGGAAGGACACCATCTGGCCCCCGAGCTCATTTCACACAACCACAAGGACGAGGACAACGCCAGAGGAGGACGACATGAAACCACAGGGTTCCATCCAAAAATCAAAAGATGCACAAGACACAGAGCAACAACAGGAGCTTCTCTTTTTTTTGGCCATAATTACAAGCTGCCCGTGGTGACAAGCACAAGTTGTTTTGTCATTATACCTCTCGCGCCGGTTTCAGTCTCATTCATCAACGAACTGTTCCACTCTGAATCGGGGCTTTTGTCACTATTGGCGACGCCCTTTTCATCAAAGAAAGTTGTCCAGGGTCATTTGACAGAAAAGCAGTCCTCGGGATATTAACTGTCAAATGTCGTAAATGATGCCGCGGCGTTTTTTTCTCCGCTGACCTTGCGGAGTGACTTCAACCGTGGAAAACCAATGCGCCGCACGTCACTGCGTGCCACCGCTCTGTGTAGCATGACAGAGGGCCGTGCTCTGTCACTCTAAACTGTCATGTATCATGTAGTCCACGCCGTCGGCCTGGCCCCACACAGATGAGGGACTTCTTCAGGTGCCAGTGCGCTCAAGTGTGCCAACAAATACATTTGACGTTTTTTTGTTCCTAAACGAAATCAGGCGTTTGGTGATTTATAGGATAATAAGTCGAGAGGCATCACGTTTGGGCTTTTGTTGCTGTCACGAAGCCAATTCTGAAACTATCTGCAGAATGTAATATTTAAGAATAAAGTAAAAATTAAATAAGTAAAAATAAAAGCCACCCGAAGGCTCCGATCACGCAGAGACGTTACAGCAGATCTTATTTGTCGGCATGCCCTCCTCTCTTGCACCACGTGTCTCATTTTTTGTCGGTTTGCAGACTCGCAAAAAAAGTTTAAATATTCTCAACTTTTCAGGCCAAGGCTGCCAATCAAATCTAAGATGCAGCACAAACACATCCACGGACCATCTAACTAACTAACTAAGGTCTGATTCTATAACTTTCTGATACGCATCCATATCAGATCCGTTTGAAAAGCCTGCATAGTGTAATAGTATAATAACTACAATAACGATAAAACTGCTCAGGTTTTTGCTAAAATGAAGGCGGACGTTGCAGGTGTTCATCTCCACATCGAGTTAAAAGGACAAAACAGCGAAGTTGGAGCACTTCCTTGTTGCGGAAATGTACAAAGTCAATAAAACAAGTCTTGATGATTTTAAGGTTTGACTTTAATTCACACAACACAGACTAAAATGCTCTCACCAATGACCTGTAATACCACCGAATAAACGCAGCTTCATGCGCGTGTGTTTGTGTGTTTCTGTATAGAGACGTGACGCTACAGGGACGCCCATGTGATGCGAGTGTGTGTGTGTGTGTGTGTGTGTGCGTGTGTGTGTTACTACCACACTGCTAGCATGTCCACAGAGACATTTTTGCAGCAGTATTGTGATGCAGATGTCCTCAGACACTGAGGCAGAAAGAGCAGCTCTGACGGTACCAGCCTCCCACACAAACTCAGGAACCATTAAAATGACACACACGCGTCACACACACACGCGTGTTTGTGCATGTGCTTGTGTGTGTGTGTCTTTCTGTCTAATGCACCATGTGTGTATTGTGTGTTTCTCTTTCTCTGATCTATTGTACTGGTGTGTGTGTGTGTGTGTGTGTGTGTTTGTCGACATTTTTAGTGTACTCGTGTGTGTTTCAGGAATCTGCGTGCATGTGTGCGTCGGGTATTCCAGTAATGATCGACCTCGACTCCGTCTCTCCACACTGACATCCACTCCACTGCATCGCTGTGGCTTTAAACGCCTGTTACCATGGAAACAGGCAGCCGGCACACAGGTCTGGTACACAGACAATGGTCTCTCTCTCTCTCTCTCTCTGTGTGTGTTTGTGTGTCTCTCTCTCTGTGTGTGTGTGTGTCTCTCTCTCTCTGTGTCTCTCTCTCTCTCTGTGTGTGTGTGTGTGTGTGTGTGTGTGTGTGTGTCTCTCTCTCTGTCTCTCTCTCTCTCTCTCTCTGTGTGTCTCTCTCTCTCACCCAATTTTCTCTCTCGCCACATCTTCCCAGTCTTTCTGTTTCTTGCCTTGATTGATTTTCATTCATTCACGTCAGTCTTCCCTCTCCAAGGTCCCCCCCCACCCTCCTCCCCCTCCTCCTCCCCCTCCTCCCCCCTCTCACTCTTTTCATTCAGTCTGACGTTTTTACCTCTCTCTCAATTCATTCATGTCAACCTTGCCGCCATGCTCTCACATCTCTCTCTCTCTCTCCTTTCATCTCTCCCTCCACTTGTCACGTCATCCTCTTTCCCTTCATCCATCTCTGTCTACCTGTGCTCCATCTCCTTTAATTCTCTCCATCTCCATCCTCTCTTTCCCTCCATTTCTTCTTCTTCTTCTTTACTCTCAGCTCTGTGTGTGGATAGAGAGCTCTGACGCTCCGTCAAACACAAATACACACAAATGCTCACAGCGGTATTCATCGTAGCACACAGTCAAAGCACCAAAGTACTTGTTTAACTGTGTCTTTGCACACACATGATGGCAGCTATGAGTATAATAGGAAGCATCCTTAAAGGTAAATACAACATCAAGCCCATGAACGGTGGGGGCAGTCTATCAGGATGTAAAGTAAGGTCAGCAGCACTCTCTTAAAAATGACAATAACAATGCTGGCAAGCTTTCAAGTAACACTCTGGAAGAATTTCATTTACATAAATGTCCGTTAAGGCGATTGAGCGTAGTAGTGATACTACTACAGTATTACGACCTGTGTGTCTGTGGCAACCTCTCCAGGAAAAGGTGACACACCTGCAGTCGCAGCTTGTCGCCAAAGAAAAGGAAACGGAGATCTACGAGATTGTTTTTTAAAATAGAAACCAATATATTTGTATTTATTGTATTTAGCTTTATGCAGCTACAGTCTGACTTGGCCTCATACTCATCTTTATTGCCGTTTACCTGACATTACTTAGACTTTCGGACTATTCTGTACTTGTGCTAGAGATACAACACATTATAGTATTCACCATGTTCCTGTAATTACCATCTTGTGGCCACAGTAGCTGTTGGTCAGCTAACGTTTCACACTGTAGGCTCGCCTTAACATTAACAATACAGGAACCTCCTCATGTGTCCACATTACTTTGTGCAAAACTAGGAATTCTCACCTCAACATTCTGGTGTCAGTCAGTAATGACTCCTCCATTATCCCCACGCAGACTCGCATAGAAAGTGGCAGACAACACAGACGTGGACACACACACACCGACATTGTGGCCTCACCTTGCCGAAGCTGCCCTTGCCCAGCACCATCAGGAAGTTGAAGTCGGCCAGCTTCATGCGATCCTGGTTCCCGTTGGAGTCGAACCTGGAGGCAGCGTTGGCCGCCTTGCCCTCTGCGTTCTTGCCCGGTCCGATCTTGGCTCTCTAGATGAGAGACGGAGGGAACGAGTGGGCGGCATTAGATGAAGAATACAGGCTGAGAGTGGACAAATGTATTTAAACAGAAGAAGTGATGACGGGGCAGCTGGAGATGTCGGGCCTTTAAACAGTTGGAAGCAGCAACCGAGGTGCTATTTGTATCACGTTAACGTCCATTAAAACATTTGAAACACTATACGGTGTCATCAACAACAGATTTATAAGCATTACCATGACGCGTCCCTCTACTTCATGTGACAATGGATTGGGCATTTACAAAACAAACAGGTGGCAGTGGTCGTCGTTTCACTATTAAAACCGAGTTTTCAGACGTTCGCATAACGCCAGATGTGAGGAAAAGGCCTTGAAGGAAACATCAGTTAAATATTCATTTCTTTAGCGTGCCAAGCATCGCGGGCCAAGAATTACACCCTTTTTGATAATCATTAACATTTATGTGAAATGTTGTCATCATTTGAGAAGCTCCCCTTAGTAATGCGACTAATAATCTGGACCCAGGTCTGATTGCTGCTGCGCTTAATATGCCAATCAAGTGAAAAGATGTTTGACAGCTGCTTCAGAAACGCTACGGTGTAGAAAAGAGACGAGAGGCTTCTCTTTAAAATCGGAGGCAGAAACACACGTTTGTTACAAAGTTATGAACAAAACCGTCACAGCCAGTCTCGTCTTTAATGTCTGAGAATAAAGAAAACGGAGACTGAACCCCCCATTGGTCAAATCAAAATACATGCAGGCCTTCAGACTTCAGAAAAAAGCTTTTCGTTAGAGCGTCAGAAGTGGAAGTGATGAATGTGTTAAAGAAACTTTTGAGCCTTTTGGTTCATTCTGTTTCATTCATTCTGTGCAGGCACTTCACACTTTCCATAACAAATATGGCTTCTCTGTGAGTCTGCCACTCCACTCAATCACGACTGTCACCTCTTCCCTTGTCTCCGTCCTTCAACCACTCAGAAAGTTTTAGTACCATTTCTCTTCCTCTCTGTTCTCTATAAATTATTTCTCCTTCATCTTTATGAATGTGGCCCGTGTCTCTGACTCTCCCATTTATTCATGTCCGTCACCACTTCCCCCGTCTCTCTCCTCCCGTTCACTCGGTTATATTTCCAACTCTCTCTCGTCCCCCGTCTTAAGAAACCTTTATAATCTCACAATCTAATCTAATTATAATCTTACTCTCCACTTTGTAAAGCCATGCTTCAATTTAAAAACAGTCTTAAGACATTAACAAAATGCCTGCACACACACGGAGGTGCAGGACGAGTACATCTTATCCTATCTTATCTGAAATTGCTGATCCGCACTGAGGCTTCTCTGCACTTCTTCTGCCCTGTGCAGTAATTTCTCCGCTGCCTCGTCTGGAAAATTGTCAGAGTGAAGCATCCGAGTACTCTGCTGCTCCCTGCACGGTTTGTTGTGTGTGTGTGTGTGTGTGTGTGTGTGTGTGTGTGTGTGTGTGTGTGTGTGTGTGTGTGTGATGCAACCCATACGGTTCCCGACTCATCAATGGATAAAAGGCTCTATCTGTCTCCATCTGTTCCGACACACACACACACACACACACACACACACAGAGGAGCAGTTGAGGTATCTGTGAGCAGCAGAGCATGCTGAAGGCAACACTCTTAAAGCCTTCAGAGAATAATGGCGCTCTCTGTCTACAGCCATGTGTCCAGAGCGTGTTTGTGCATGTTATAAATGCTAAAAAGGATGAATGGCAGCAGCAAAACCTGATGCATTTTCTTGGAAACCCCCAAAATAGTTTTAGTTTTTTTTGGGCTTTTCTGGATAAAAGAGTATTTATGCGTTTAATTGGTGATGGATCTTCATCATCTGTTTCATCCCAGATACGATCCTGATGCAGCCTCTCTGCAGCAACGGACATGTGCGAGCTGTGACAGCTTGACTCTGTAAAAACAATTCCTGAGGACCTTCATCCAATGTTCTCTCCATAAATGAGTTGTTTTTTACTGGCACAACTACGTCTTCTTCTTATGATGATACAGACATCAGTGCATCATCACGACCTCCATGATCTTATTTTGATTTGTTCCAAACCATAGAGATAAAGCTAATTCTTACACTGTGTTCTTTTGCAAAATAAGAAAAGTTGGGTCAAAATGTCTTTACTAATTGCAGTCGATGGAAACATGTTGTGCCTCTCTTGATGTCAACAAATCTCCCACCGCCTTTCCATCTGTGTGTACTTCTCTCTGTCTCTCTCAATACCACAAGCCACCTTCATTCCACCCCCGTTTAACCCTTTCACTCTCCCCTGTGTGTGTGTGTGTGTGTGTGTGTGTGTGTGCGTGTGTGTGTGTGTGTGTGTGTGACAAAGAGAAAGGAGATGGAGGAAGGAGAGGACGAAAGGAAAGGAAACAGAGAAACAAAAAGCTAAAATAAAGTGCGGTTGATGAGCTAGAAATAGTGAGAGTAAAAGTATATACTTTGGAAAAATGTCTTTTGATCAAAACTTCATGCCAATAAAGCTTCATTAAAATGAATTGAGAGAGAAATGTGTCTCAGCTTCAAATGAGGATAACCTCATCATAAATTTAGCTCTCTGCTCCTGAACTTCTTTGAATGCTGTGAGTTTGTCTGTCTGTGTGTGTGTGTGTGTGTGTGTGTGTCTGTGTGTGTGTGTGTGCATACGTACGGCATGCATTATTTATCACTGTGACTGTCTCGTGTGTGTTTTTGTGTGATTGTGAATGAGGTGAATGGAGGCACGCAGGTCATGTTACCAAAGTGAAATCTCTCTCTGTTTGTCTCTGTGTCTTTCTCTCTCTCTGCCGTCTCCCTGAGAGCTTCACCCTCGGGGTTGCCTACATGCTTGTGTGTGTGTGTGTGTGTGTGTGTGTGTGTGTGAGATAGCTGGCCCCATGAGAATGTGTCTCGGTGAACGTCTGAGGACCACGACCTTGAGGAGATGGAGGGAGAGAGAAACGGATAAAGAGAGAGAAACACACAGGGGGGGCACTGAAGGTGACGGAGGACAAAACAGATAAGTTAAGAAGAGAAAGGGAAGCAAAATGAAGACGAGGGGAAGGAAGAGAGGAGAGAAAGGAAGGATGGAAGGCTACAATCTCATTCCACCGCACTAAAACTAAACTACAACTTAGGAGACCAGGTGAGACAAAACAACAGGATAAATCATCAGGAATTACAAATAAATCACTGCATTAAAACAATGTCTTGCCAAGTCGTCACATGGCCAACAGCAGAGGAAATAGTTCCACACTCTACAGCTCAAAACCTTTGAGTTAAGTGTTTCCTCTACGACTGAGTGACTAAGGGTTCTTTCACAGACAACCCGTTTGGTTCACTCAAAACAAACTCAGGCCAACGTCCCCGGTTACTGTTCGCTCACGCTGTCAATCGAACACTGAAGCGGACCAAACAAACGAACCAAGACCGCCTGATGAAAGGTGGGTCTCGGTTCATTTCCAAGCCGAGTCTGTGGTTTGTTTGTGGGGCGACAGCCAATGAACCAGCAGCAGGATTCGAAGATAGAAGACGTGTGATTTACACTTCTGTTTGTGTTCGGATGAAACAAACTCGATTCATAACATTTTAATTAGCTTTGGAGGTGCTGGTGGGCAGAGTTTGTTTCCTTTGGACAGAGCCAGGCTAGCTGTTTGCCCCCCGTTTCCAGTCTTTATGCTAAGCTAACTGGGACTAAAGCAGGGACAGGTGGGAAGACAAAAGCACAATTGTCCTCAAACAGCTCCACTTAACTCTGATCAACACATTTCAGAATGACTCTGAGGTTTTGTAGCTTAGTGCCAGCAAGAAGGAACGAGGAAAGGAAAAGAGAAGAGAGAGGAAACACACACACAGAGCGGGGTTATCCTCTCCACTGCCAAATGTGTTAATGAGTGGGAGTACTGGTCAGCCACACACACACACACACACACACACACACACACACACACACACACACACACACACACACACACACACACACACACACACACACACACACACACACACACACACACACACACACACACACACACACACACACACACACACACACACACACACACACACCTGCAGTGTGCCAGACCGGATGGTACTACAAGTGTGCCTGCCAACTGCTAACAGCTCTCCCCGAGAGGCTCTCACTCAGACAGACACACACACACACACGTTCACAAGCGTAACACACAAACACATTCAAACACATGCCGGCAAACATTCGCAAATGCTTCCACATAAACACACAAAAAGACTAAAAAAAAGGTGCAAATGCGCACACACACCTCAAACTTCTGCCGGAGCTCCTCGTTGCCCTCCTCCCCCTCCGGAGCAACGGGAACGTTGAAGTACTCGCCTTCTTCCTGGGAGAGCAGCTTGAACCTGAAGAGAGAGAGAGAGAAAGAGAGAAAGAGAGAGAGAGAGAGAGAGAGAGAGAGAGAGAGAGAGAGAGAATATTTCCAGTCAAATCAATTCCCAATTAGTTTATACAATTTAAGCGTTTAACTGCTTCCATTAGCTGAAGCGGCTTACTGTTAGCGCACCGATTTAAAGTCCTAAAGAATAATCAGCTGATTATTCAGTAATTCACTCTCCTTCATGGTGATCCAGCAAAGCTCGACAGAGAGATGGGCCCAGGACACGGCGCAGAAGCTTATCATTTAACTCAATCAATAGTAGATCATTTTTCACATTGGCCTCATTACCACTCGCGGCATCATAACCGTATTCACAGTAAATAATATCGTGTTTGGTGTTTATGATTCAGTGGAACAGATCTCAACTATTTCCCTTTTATTCCTTCCAGGTTTCATCTCCTCAGAAGATGTGGATCCTGTTGGTTGTGAACATTTTTATCTGCAACATTCCTGTTTTATTCTTTTCAGTTTAAATAGTTTTATAGTCGCTTTTATAGCAGCAGTTTGAAATAGTTTTACGCTGCTGACAATCTACCAACCTGAGCTGGAGTTTA
Source organism: Pholis gunnellus (assembly GCF_910591455.1). NCBI lineage: Eukaryota > Metazoa > Chordata > Actinopteri > Perciformes > Pholidae > Pholis > Pholis gunnellus. The sequence continues at coordinate 18,504,535 of NC_136544.1, forward strand.
ACAACCTGATTCAACATTCGGCATTTTGACTTTTGAGTGTTGGAAGTTTCTATGTGCAGACGTAACAAATGTGACGCCACCAAGTTTTGGCTTTTGCTGAAACTTGGAGAGATGCATCCGGTAACATCGTTCCCTTTGCATTCCTATTATCTGTTGCATTATTACAAAAGACTTTTCCTCTCTTTAGACAGCCATGAGTTCAGATCTGAGACGGGTTATAGCGGATATATCCTAAACTCATTTTGTGGTTTATTTTTGCGATGGTGTTAAACAATAAAACAGTTTTCTGTAGCCTCTGTGCAACATTTCTTCAGCGCTTCAGGGCTTTTATTTGTGTGAACCCTGAGGTGACCCCTGCCCACCTTCAGTGCGTCGGAAGCGTGCCAAACACACTTTTGGAGATATCTTGGCCGGGTTTACCTTGCTCACTTATGACACACTTGGATACGAGGTGGGATCAGAAAGCGGTTATCATAAATCCCTCAGAGGAAACGTATCGTCCAGGATGTGAAGACGACTATGAATACAGCTCAAATATACAGGCAAGAGCAGTTGGTACTCAGAGTGATCAACTGTGTAAATTCATGTGAAAATACTGATTTTAGCCACTTTGAAGATGACTGAGCGTATCGGTTCAGACACCTTAGCAAAGTAGAAACATCCAAAAAAAATGAAAGGCGATCAAACACCGCCGGCAGGTTGCAGTTTGTTTTTCAGCTAATGTTAAAGGATTGGGAGCATTTCTCTTCCCTCTTAACGGCTCTCAACATGGCCGACAGATAAGCCGGAGGTTCGCAGCTAACGGCGCTAACTACACCGAGCGCTGGGAGAACCCGAGGGGGGAACCGGAGGTTGGCTGCTAACGCTTCCGTTGACGACGATTAACATGATATAAAAATCACATCAGCAAAAGGGAAATTATGTCACAAGCTTCAGCCTTTTGAACATGATTCCAAACACCTCCCATAGAGGGCGGTAACATACAGAAGTTTAGCTTCAGCTGTTCGTGTCACTCTCACTCCTCCCCCCCTGAAGCAGGTGTGAGGCTTTGGAGCTTCACATAGACGGAGTTGTGGAAAACACACACTGCACGGGTTCTCTTTGCTCTAAATATCAGGGTTTTTTAATGGCATCCCTCCACCTCCACCATTCCACCTCAAACGCTGGCATCTCATTAAAAACCCTGACAGGGCAGCGTCAGCAAAAAAAGAGAGGAAGAGAGGAAGATAGAGAGATATAGAGAGACTGAGCTAGAGAGGGAGAGGCAGGGTGCTGGGGAGATAAAGAAGCCGAGATAAAGAGACGGGGTAGAGATGCTTTGGCACAGAGTATCACCAGAATAAAAAAAAGAAGAGCTCCAACTAAAGTATTTCTCCAACGGTGCAGTAATGAACAAGGTCACCTTCCCTCTCCCTCCTCCTCTACCTGTGTTGTTTCTCTGCCTCACGTCTCTCTACCCGCCTCCCCCGTTCATCTCACCATCCATCCACTCCTAGCTTCTGGAGCTCCGAGATGCCGAAGGACAGCGATCCCATGAAGTCGTTGCGGCTGGTCAGGTCCCAGTCCCAGATCTCCACCGACAGACGGCGGTCCTTATCGTACTCCTTCAGGTGGCTGGGGGACAGACGGGGACGATCAACAGTTGGATGATACTTCTTTTTAATATATTATTAAAGAAAAAACTAATTTTCTGTCATCTCTTTTTTTGATTTGTTGGAGATGTGAAAAAAAAAAAGCCTTTCAAAAGTAACATCTGCACCCAGATGCCGGAAAATGCAAATCTCGGTCTCCTTCCATGCAAAACTGCGCTGAAGCTGATTAAGTATGTAATTGGAGCCAACTGCATGAAACGACCCCGAAAGCAAGGTTTTATGAATCTAAGGAGCCAGATGTTTTTATCGGAGCGCCAGCGGTTACACATGCTCGGAAAGACGAGCTTAATGTGCTGCTCTTAAAAACAGTGATGGAAGAGATGAGACAGAGATATAAAAAAAAATGGAAATACAAAAAAACAACACAGACAAACAGAAAGATAAATAAATAAAATAAGAGATCACCAAACATGGCGTGATAAAGCCTTACAATTTAAAGGTCTCATTCCAGGTGGGGTTGAGGCAGCACTTTATGGTCTTGGTCTTCTGTTTGCTCTCGCTGCGGGGATCTGGGATCAGTTTGAGCTTCACGTAGGGGTCTGACAGACCGTTGGGGTCCATAGGAACCAGATTCCTGCCCTCTTTGACTGGGAGGGGGGGGGGGGAGAGAAGGAAGAAAGAGGGAGATAGTGAGAGAGGAAAAAAGACTTTCAGAGACAGATTCAGTTTCAATGACACTTTGTGGACCGGTTTGAATAGCAAACTGAATCATGAATTACAGTCCTCGTTAAAAACGTCCATAAAGAAAAGACACAACATTAAATCTTTATATTTTACTGTTAAACTGAGATGAACAGAAACACAAGAGACATGAACAGAGAGAGTCATGATTTGATTTACCTTAAATTATGATGTTATTGTTACACACAAAAGTAATCAAACGGGATTAAAATGCAACTTTATTGATCCTTTGAGTAAAACAAACTAAAGGCCACCTTCAAAGTAATATAAATTAGATTAATAGTGTAACATATATTTATCATTTACTGCACTCATGTTAATTGTCTGTTTCCCAAACGTACTTAAAAAAAATAACAAACCATCGCAACCAAATTCCCAAGAGGCCTCATCTATAAATCACGAGAAGAGCGGATTTGAACGTTTCCGACCATTTTTACTGCCATTTATGCATCACTTCACTTCAACATATATACATATTAAATATATTATGAATGAGACCAAATAAAAATAATTTGGGCATCTCACCAGTAAAACAAACTGTGAAAAATGTGTACTGCGGATATAAATGTTTATTTTTTATTTGCCAACCCTGATAAAATCAACATTTTACTGTTATTCTCTTAGATTGTAGAGGGAACTCCCCCCGCTGTTGCAGTCATAGCTAAGGTGCTGCATTTCTAAACGTCCTACTCTGAACCTCGTGGACAGCAGCATTGGAGGAGCTGGTCTGGATTCTCTCCTCCCATTGGTGAGCCATTTTCCTTTGAGGCTATAAAAGGGAGTAAAATGATGATTAATCACCACTCGCTTGTATTAACATTCCACTCTACTGGACTCTTTTGCACACACTGTGCCGGAGGTGGCTGGTGGGTTCAAATACGCCCTCGGCGTACTTGTGCATGACCTGGAGCACGTCTGCTATTAAAAGAGGGTTTGAGAAGTTGATTTAAACCGGCCAATAACTTATCATAATTACTTTCAACCCATATTTTGCAGGTTGGCAGGTGTTGATTCTGCAAAGTATGTGTGTGTGTATGTATGTGTGTGGATTTGGAGAGCGCTTCCTGTCGAAAACGGCAACGGAAAACACACCAGACCTCCACAGTTGTATTGGGGGTTAAACCCTCAAGGTTGCCAGATCTGTCTGTAATGACCAAGTAGACAGATGAAGGTTGCCAGTTCCAACACTAATCCTTCCTTTGTGGCTGTCTGTTATTGGGCTGTAATTGTATTCCAGTGGCGTAACACCCCATGTGATTGGGAGGTGTGTGTGTGTGTGTGTGTGCACAAATATTGTTGCTGGTCAAGTTGTGAGGTCACATCCAATTACAAGAAGCAGAGCTGGTGCTGCTGTGTGTTCGGCTGCTCGCTGGAGAAGCACTCAAGAACGAACGAACGAACACACACACACACACACACACACACACACACACACACACACACACACACACACACACACAAAATAACTTTTCCAACCCCCTCTCCCGTAAACAAACACACACACACACACAGAACAAAGAACTTGACAGGTAGGAGATTGTGGGAGAAAGCCACGAGAAGCTAAGGTAGGAAGTGTGAAGTTGCATGTGGTTTAGTTATTCCCAAAGACTGGGTCGGGACCCAAAGGTGGGTCGCAGGAGATATTATTAGGGTCGCCAAATAAATTTGCAAAATATTCTCCATCGTCTTATATTTCAACTTATCCTCATACAACGGTTCGTGAATTTCCGCTCGTTAGATGGATGCAGTCTTTTCAAAGGAAACATACTTAGGCAACAAAACTACTTAGTTCAGGAAAAGATGGTTGTTTGGGGTAAAATAACGAGCGTAACTGAAGTATGCAAGTTACGTGAAACTAAAAAGTGATTCATTCACACTCGTAGTTTACGTTCCTTAAAAACAAAAGAAAAAAAGTGCACTTTGTTTTAGCTGATTTAAGGTCCAAACTACAGTCATACAAACAAACCAAGACTTATAGCAGCCACATGGACTGACCTGTCACTCATTCATTGGGCCATTTTGAATACTTTTCTGGTCCAGGACCCGTGTTTCAGCTGTTTCCACACTTTCTTCAGTCTAATCTGGTATCACCACGGCTTCAACACGTCTGATACCTGAGCAGACTCTGTATCGGCTCTCTGTATCTGGGTCTGTTAGGCTGACACCATTTTGAATCCAGTCCAATCATCCTACTTCGGTCTATTTTGGGTCCAATTCAAAATCACATCTGTCTGCTCTGGGGTCCCTTTCAGATTGAGTTTTGTGTGGTTAGTTTGACTTTAGGTGGGTTACGCTGCACTTTACTGCTCAATGCATCTTCTCAGGTTGTCTGAGAGGCAAAAAAGCAGTTCGATGCAAGTGTTCCAGTAGATGGACTGCAGGTGGAGATGGTATTCACAGTCGAATGATGGGGAATGGCTGCCATTGTTAGAAGAGAAATTATGAAAAGTGTCACATAATATTGAAGCATGTCCGTCTTATATCGTCACCACAAAAGTTCCCCTAAAAGTAAGACTTTTCTTTTCCAATTAACTATTGAGATGCAAATCTGTCAGAGCTGCGGGGAACACGCGGCGTCCTTTTCAAACCAACGGCTGAAGGGAGGGAGCTTCCCAGCGAGCTCGCAGTGTGAGGTAAAAACCTCTAGAAGTCAGAGGAATTAGGTTTTCACGCCGTTAGAGCGCCGTGCTACGCTAAGCTCCGAGAGGTTAACCACAGCACAGACCCAACGGCCAGCACTAAACCCTCAGCGGAGCGGCTCAATAAATATTAGATGATGCCTGTTAAAGTGACCATCAAATGCTGGTTGAGGTGAGCTATAAAGAGGGTAGCATGCCAAATGGTCTCACAGGACACTTACAGTAAACAGAGGAGGTGGGCGTGGTTTCGTGTTTGTGTGTGAGCGAGTGGATATGCTCGTGCATGCACAGGTGTGCAATGTGACCGTGTGTGTAGACTTTTTTTTGCAGTCATGTGTGCTAATTGCAAAGAGCATGCATGGCTCTGGGTTTACATGTGTGTGTGTGTGTGTGTGTGAGAGAGATACCGCGTGTATTTGAGTCTACAGGGAGGGCGAGTGGAGATGAGAGTGCAGTAACAGCAGAATACTGTATGTGCACAGCAGCGTGGGCGTTGGCAGTGCACCTTTTCCCAAGTGAAGCAGCCTCGTCGGAGTCTTAGTAGGATTCTTATGTTCTGTCCAACTGCTGCTTGCTTTTTTTTTTTTTTTGTATGTGCTGCACAATAAGTCTTAATCTCGAGGCTGGTGAAACGGTGTTAACGGTCATGCCGAGTACATTTACGTGTTCAGATCAGCTTGTTGGTATACCGGTGAGAACAAGTGCAGCCAGAAAGCTGCACCAAGAGGCCTGAAAGGGTCCAGATCCCCCCCCGCGTGAGACCCACATCTGTATCGACCCACATCTGTATCGACCATAGGCCGCATATAAGAAGTGGACTTAGTCACCGTGACGTCACCCGTTGGTTTGTGGACCGTGGTTTTGAAGCCTCAAGTTTGGCATTTTGGTCGGCGCCATCTTGGTTCTTTTTTTTTGCAAGCAGTGAACAGAAGTCGTCATATTTGGAATGCGAAGGAGTGACGTAGAGACGCCGTATACGTCTCTGGTAGCGTTAGCGACCTGTCAATCACTTCTTAGCCCCGCCCTAAAGCATACCCCGCTTTATGGTCTGTTTGACTCTAAATGGACCATCATTTACTAAATGACCATCATGCTGTATTGAAGAAGACTTGAAACTAGAGATTGAGACCATAAACTCATGTTTACAATGTTTACTGAGGGAATAAATCAAGAGAGAAGTAGAGTCATTTTCTCATAGACTTCTATACAACCAGAGGAGTCGCCCCCTGCTGGACACTAGAGAGAATGCAACGTCAGCATTGGCTTCACTTTTCAGAACGGGAGGTTGCCGCCTGGTATTAACTAAAGCAAACAACCCCAACATTTTGTTAAACGGGTCCAAATAGACAGATGTTGACTTGGTGTTCATTTTAGCAACGTTATTCCTACATGTGTCGCTAGCTGGTGCCAACACCAGAGAGGTTCATTTGGGTGTACAGTCCATCGGGACCATTACTTTAGGGACAGGACGTGTCTTTGTTTTGACGAACCTACTCTGTGGTTCAAACCTAAGAAAATGAACTGTTGATTCATCACAGCTGAGTGAGTGTGACAATGCACAACACACTAACTTATCTAAGACAAAAGACAGGTGCAACATGTGTTCATTTCTAGAGGACCTATATGTCTTTAAGTGATTCTGCTGTGGGCTTGTCCTGCCTATTTATGGACATTAATCTCTGCAGGTTGGAGGTAAAATCCTGGCTCAGATAGCCCGATGCTACCATGCTGTATGATGGTGAAGCAGTTAAGGGCTACTAGCTGATATTTGATCATTGGATTATTGAATTTGAGCAATGAAAAGTCAAAAATCAAAAAAAAAACCCAGTGGGATCAAAAGCTTTATCATGACTAATTGCTAAAGCATACATCTCTGAGCCTGACATTAAACTTGAATAAAAATGCATGAGTCCACCGCTCTAACATTCCTTTAGCTCACTTTGAATAAAAGTCCACTTCCCGAGCTCTGGTGTGACAGCAGTGTCCTTCAGACCAAAGCTTGTATAGTATTAAGGGGGTCATGGTGTTCCAGCTCCCAACGGAGCCATCCAGGAACTATCACGTCACCAAGACACCAAGACGTGCTCAATGGTCCTCTTATAGACATCTATGTGCATGTAATTGATGAAGCTGTTATTTCTAACATTCTGAAAATATATATATATATGTTTTAAACGTTGCTTTTAGGTCAACACACAGGCAGCCAGAGTCGACATTAGTGTTTCTGTCACTTTCCAACATTCAGGACATCACACAGAGGCGAGACAGGAAGCAGAGTCTGGACTTCTCTCTCAAGTTCTCTCATTCTTCACACAACTATTACATTTTCCTGAGAACAACCAACGTCAACACCACGAAGGCCTTTCCAGCAGAGACCGTATGAAAATGTGCCCCATAATTAAACAAGTATCACTTCTCACCCTTCTCTAAGCCGACTGGCGAGTGTGCAGTTGCCAAGGGGGGGGGGGGGAGGGGGCACCTATCAAGGCCCCAATCCCACGTCCTACTGCATTCTCCCCTGCTGGAGTGTCCTTGAGCTAGATACTGATCCTCCATCTCCACGGGGCACTGTTCTGCCTCTGACCCTGAGCTCGGACCTCTAAAGATGCCTTAAAAGTGATCAATAAAGTGTCACTTTACACCCATGTCAATCGCTTTGATTAAATCCACACAGCTAGTCCACAGCACAGTGTGGCAGCCATTTCCACCAGCTCACTGCTACGTTAAGCTGTAGAATAATTCCTAGTGGTTCTACAATTCATTCTCTGTGGTGGAGGGTTTTTTCCTCTACCTCACTGCAATGAGGGAGTGAGCTTCTGCTGGCTCCACACTGACCCCTGTGGACAGAAAGGAGTACTGCAGCTCTCGTTGCCTCTTACTATTGCCCTTAATAATAAACTATTATCATGAGAGAAATGAGAGGAGGGTTTATCACAGCTGGCTGAAATCAGGAATGTCACAACGACTTCAAATGTGAGTGTGCAAGTGTTGAAAATACAATCCTTGCTGGCTGGACAATAATGTTAATGTCCCGTGGGACCGATTGAAAGACAAGATATAAACTATATAAAATACCAACATTAGCGTTCTGTTTTCCTCGACAGCTTCACCCATTCAGCTCTATTCTGTAGCACTTGTGAGGTTTAGCCTTTACTGCCGTCCTAGCAGTGATAAGTCGGCTCTCTTATCATTTCCCACAGTAAATCCCAGCTAATGATCCGTCTACGAGCGTGGGAACCAGGAGCAGAGAGGAGCAGAGAGGGATGAAGCCCAGCGAAAGATCCTGAAGGGAAAAATGCTTTTACATGCAGAAATGTGCTGCGTGTGTGTTCATCTCTTTTCAGGATATTCACAAAGGTCTCTTAAACTGTTTAAGTGGTAGTTGGTGTAGACTTTGTTTATGTGTTTGACTGCATATTAATTATTAATATATGCTGTGTAATCCCAGAGGAATCAGCTGAGTCTCTCTTTCACAACAAATCTGAAAATCTAAACAGGAAGAAATCATTTCCACCATCTTGGATTCGCAATGAAAGTCGTGTTACCATTAAGTTACATCTAGTTAGTAATTACTCTTCAGGGTTTGAGTAGCATGGAGAAAAATAAATCAGCAGGATTGCCCAGAAAATGGATGGACGGATACAAACATTTATCATCACTGATCGTCTGGTACCCGGGGGTCACTGACGCACCGTAGACGGTCGTCCACCCGTTCACTTTAAGACGTAAATCAGATTATGGATACGAGATCAACTGTGTGATGCACTTTTAAAGTTTACAACAGCCAATGTATTTATGGGAAGTCAACTAATTTAGCACCAAAGCACAAGATGGTGACATGTGACAACTAATAGTTTATTGTTCGTTTTAAGAAAGTCTGATGTTTTCTCTGTGAGTGGCTGTATTTGAGTCGATGGGTGCAGAATAAAGTTGTATGAAAACCTCTGCTGTCACCTGCAGGGAAGAAAAGGCACTACAAGTAAACTAACAAGAACCATTTATCAACATTCATTTTATCTCAAAGATTACCGATATTGAGATAAAAGACGAGGCAAATCAGGAAAAACTCTCGTTAGGAAAGCGACCAGCAAATATTTAACTCATCCCATTGATGCGAGAGTTGTTTGGGCAATTTAGTTGTTAAAAATATTTTCACTGGTATAAAATATACTAATAAATCAGGTGATATGCTGTGAATACCATGAACCCCGATGCAGAAGGTCAACAGCGAAAACGGTCCCAACTCACTTTGGGGGGGGGTGTCGCTGAAAGGCATTCTGGGAAATGTTTTGTCTTAAACATTATCTTCTACAAAAATGTAACAATGTAATGTAATTGTCTCTCGCTGGCTGGACACACAGTGAAGAAACAGCTCGTTCAATCTTGATCATTTACAGTCAATCTAAACGCTTCATGTGTGTGAGACAAACGTAAATAATGTCAAATAATAGACAAGACGGGTCAGTAGCAGTCTGATCACTTCAGTGAGATTATCTGGGTTGTGGTTGAAGCTAAATTAATATCACTGGTTAAGTTAGTAACACATGTTCCATTGAGATCTGGTACCCTGCTGGATACAGAAATACAAATACAATCCCTAAAATGTTGGACGTCATCTTAATGTAAACGTCACTAGATTACATATTTCTGATGAAATGAATCAATAATGTTGTTCATGAAGAATTCAGTCTATTCAGTACTTATGTTGACTTACTATATTTGAGCCTTCTTTGGCCCACTGGAGGGCCTCAAAGCACCATCTAGTGGGCCAAAGAGGCACTGCCCAAAAAACAGATTTACTATGCGAGTTATCTTAATATCTACATGTGCTCTAGAATTAACCAGGTTAGAAGCAGTGACGGTTTATCAAAGAACCTGCGTCACATAAAGCTCCACAGTGTGTGGTGAAGAAATCTGACCCTGAATACATTCAGACATTTCTTAACAATCAGAAGTTGGTCTCAAGTTAGAAACCTTTGAGAAAGCATTTAGTATCGATCGACGTATTGACGCAATACACTCAGTATTGTGATCACAGCGCATGTTTGACATGTTGATACATAATAATGCTTCAGTTTACTGGAATAAAACTGCTCATAGGCACAGAATGAAGGGCTGGCTGAACTGCCTTCACCTCTGCAGGTCCACCAGTAGAGGGAGAAAGACCACTGCTTTTCTCAGTAGTGTCTGTGTGAACTGTACATCTACATGTACTGTATGTGTACATGTACTGTATGTGTATGTGTGTTTCTGAGATATACGTACTGGTGACAGTGAGTACATTAGTCTTGACCTCGGCGGTGATCTGGAGGCGACCTCTCCTCTCGGTGTGGTCCGTCCCGCACAGGCTCGGCACATTGGCCACACAGCGCTTATGGATGTTCATCATACAGTCTGAACACACACACACACACACACACACACACACACACACACACACAGTCATATTTGTCATGTTATTTAAGTGTGTATTCTCTGAACATAGAGTTTATATTTACACAAAAAAATGGCAGTATTTGAAAAGAATGGAACAACAATATACGTTATGTACATCACACTGAGAATATAAATGATAGAGTGTGTGTGTGTGTGTGTGTGTGTGTGTGTGTGTGTGTGTAGTACGTACGGTCACATCTCATGCCCTGGTGCAAGAGGCCGTAGAGCAGAGAGCCACAGTGGTCACAGAAGGTTGGGCTGGAGTAGGTGTGGATCTTAAACTTGTGCTTCGCCCTCGGGTCCTGAAAGGAAAGTAATTAAGTAAAGTTAATAGAAAGAAAGCAGGGGGATTGTAATATTAATGATAAAATCTATTTTTGGTCACATTTCCTGTCCTCTACCCCTTAGCGCACACGACGGAAGGAAGCATCACTCAGAATAGAGCGGTGAACGCTGATGTGCTGTACACACGGTGTGCATCTATTGAAATGTAGTAAATTAATGCCAGAGATACTATTCGGCCCCACGCTCTTCCATCGCACCGGCTTCTATTCATACAAATCTCTTTACAGCACCGTCCACTTTTGCACACGTTTTGTACAATGTAGCATTTCTAATTCAGCCCGACTACCTACTGTACCTACAACGTGTGTATTTGCATCTACAATTTCATCTGACCGAGAAAAGTTTCATCACAACTTCTTTTTTCAGTTTCGAAAGACGACAAAGGCAGCTACATGCATGACCTGTCTCTCTGTGTGTGTGTGTGTGTGTGTGTGTGAAGTCAGTCCTCCATGAATCCTGTTGAATTTAAATAAGAACAGATACACTGTAGGTAGGTAGGCAAGAGTTCAAAGGCACAGGTTCAGGCCTCTTTTCTGCTGACTTTACATTCCTCAACAACACTGTCCACACAGATGAAAAAGCATTTTGGACATTTGGTGAATGTTAATTATGCGCTTTAGATTGAGAACGATATTCAGGTACCGATTCCTCATTTGAAGCTGAGGCGTAACTAGGGCAGAAACAGAGGTTATTTCTGTCTGACGTGTGTGTGTGTGCGCGCGTGTGTGTGTGTGAGAGACACCTGCAACCATGGCTCAGTGGGCTGTTCCAGTGATTGAAACACACACACACACACATTAACTCAAGACATGCAACTGTTGGCCACTGAGAAAGCACTTGTTCACAAACATAACACACACACACACACACACACACACACACACACACACACACACACACACACACACACACACACACACACACACACACACACACACACACACACACACACACACACACACACACACACACACACACACACACACACACACAGCAACCCGGACCCACGGACCGTGACGACATCCAATCCACCGCTTGGGACGGATCCAGATCTTGTGGTGAAGCGGGGATTCTTCAATGTAGGAGTTTGAATATTCCTGCCAAGGGGATCCATCACAGTTGCCAAGCACGTAGCTACAGCGTTTAAAAAGGAGTTTCCAAATGATGCCGAAGCGCTGTGACGACGGCAAATACGTAAGTGCTTCCTGCCAAAGCAAACGTCTTTCAGTTCAGGGGGCGACCCTCAAGTCTTTGGTGCACGTTCGATGTCTTTGCACCTCATGAGCCAGAAGAATGTGCTGATTGATGCACACATTAAATATTGTTTAATTTAGGCTGCCACTGAGTTATACCCAGCTTCCCCAAGGTGCCTTCAGATGTGTGTGTGCGCGCTTATTAAGTCTGAATGATTGTGCGGCTGCGTGCGATCGCCTGTGCGTAGGTGTGTGTGGGTTCCTTTGCACAACGTGTGCATCTGTGTGCGTTTGATTCTCTGCTGGTTCTCAAGGACAGGACCGCCTCCTGCTCGTTTGCGTTCCTCTGAAGAACGAGGGAACATTGTGCTGCTGGAGCTCCAGCGATGAGCAACGGCAGACAGCGAGCGACACGAGGGCTTCTCAAACACTAAACGACTGAATGCATCCACGCTCAGAATTCAAGGATTGATCAGAAAATAAAAAAAACGTAGGAAAAGAAGAAGAAAGAAAATAGTGAATAGTGACAAGGAGACATCACTTTCCCAGCCTCCTCTTCTTTTATAAAGCATGTGATTGTTTTTCGATGGCTGATCAGTCATATCTGCATGTGAAGGTTTCTTTCATATGAAGAATTTTAAACGGCCTGAACAAGTAAAAGTATTCAGAAAAAAGACAAAGCAGAATGTTAAAAATGTATTTCTTATTAAGAGTCTACAGCCATGCTAGCAGCTCTGTGAGGCGCACAGTGGTGCTTTAAGCTAAATGCTAATTAGCACTAAATGAAAAAGTACGACTGATGGGAATCACTTTGCAGGTATTTGGGAAGCGGCATATTAACGCAGAATTAGTTCATAGAGATTATTTAACAAAAATGTCAATCTCATGGTGGCGCTGGAGGTAAAAGCCGGGGAGGGTTTATCCTCTGGGGACCATCATTTCATGGTAATCCTTCCAATAGTTATTGATATATTTCAGTCTTGGACCAAAGCGTCGGTCACAATGTTGCACAGAGGAAGCCAGATAGAGCTTCAACTATCAATAAAAAAAATTGCCTTGAAGCCAAAATTGTGAATATGAATCGGTTGTTTCTCACAGCAGGAGGTCAGGGCCAAACGGTGGAGATGAACTGGAAGTCTGCTGCTGTGATTGAGCAGCAGAATAACTATGAACTCCTTTGTCATGAACCTTTCATTTAAAAACAATGTGATCTCTGAAAGGTGGTACATTAATAGACTCGTACTTTTGTTAAAATATATTTCACACTACGGTTTGTGTACGTTGTATTTTGTTTCACTTGGTTTTACTCAACTGAGACCCCACTGATTAAAAGCAGACGAGTGTTGCTGAGTGTCTAAAACTGAAGGCTCATAACATCAGCACACGGTGCCAGACCACCCATTAGTCAGTGCACGCACACACACACACACACACACACACACACACGCTCTCACACACACACACACACACACACACACACGCGCTCACACACACAGTTACAGTTTTGACTGTTTTCTATCACTCTCTTATTTTCTTTTGTTTCGTTTTAAACACACTGCTGTCTATTATTTCCCCTGTCAATAACATCATCAACTCCCCTCCACACAAAGACAAAGACAAAGACACACACACACACACACACACACACACACACACACACACACACACACACACACACACACACACACACACCCTGTCATGTGTGACAGACAGACACACAGGCCGGTTCACAGTAGACAACACAGAGAGTCATTGACATAAAAACTATTTAAATAGTTTTTTTTCCCTGATTGACTCTTTACAGTCGGTGCTTATTGTCTTTCTGACATTTCTATGGAGGCACCATCACCTACTGTACAGAGTGATCTCATCATAAACCTGCAACTATTTTGATAACTGATAAATCGTGTTTTCAAGTAAAAACTGACAATCGTTTCTATTTATATGTGATATTAAAAAAGGCTGCACAATTCATCAAAATGTGATTGAAATGTAACTACGCAATTATGCCATTTTGAAATCACAATCGCAAAATGTTTGCAGCACAACAATATTTGATTGAAAATGGTATTTTTGACAGAGACACGCATCATATTCTACGTACTGAAGGAAACATGCTTGTTGGTACAGATCCCTGCAAAAATTACAATAGAATTATTCAAATATATGAGATGAGAACAATATCGTTCCCTCTAATATTGCAATTCATATTTGCATTCAAAATAAATCGCAGCCCTAATAGTAAAGTGAACATCTTTGGGTTTTGGCTGTTACTCTACTCGTCGTCTGTATTTTACAGTCGCAGCACAAGACGAGCCTCTTCTCTCCCGTCAGCACATTACAAAGATCTGGTGAATCAGTGTTGATGACGGACTATCTGGAGATAGCGATGTGCTTTCCTACGCTGTGTGTAGGTCCGCTCTCCTCCAGCAGCGGGGGGGGGAGATGTGCTAACTAGCTAATTCTCTCATATGTGGTCTGATTAACATCACATTCAGTGCCTTTTATTGGTATTTGCTAGCTGTCGTATTTGTCGAGGCTGAGTCGAGGCTTTCGTCGTACGGAAGTGGGCGTGAACTAAGGCTCAGACCTTTTGGGGTGAAGCCGCACCTTAAATGGCATCGTGGAGTCTCTCCTCCCACTCCGATTCACTTACACACCAAGGGTAACGGAACAAAGTAGAACACAATATTACAGAAGCTGCCTCCGCTGTCCTGATTAATAAAACAAATGCAGTTTGCCATTGTGTTCACCCCCCCCTCAGGCTCGTAACTCTTCCTCTGGGATGGTTTAAGTGTTTCTGTGTGTGAGAGACTATTTAAAGGGTTTCTTGTTGATTAAGGCAGATATGCAAAGCAGTCACTCTTGGATAAAGCGGCTTAATTGCAACACAAGAGCAGTGAAAAATGAATGATTAAATAAATAAAAGAGAGGGAGTAAGGAAGTGAGGAGAGGGCTGAGGGTGGTGGTTTCATCTTCACACCCTGAGTGTAACTCCTCTCCTCGTTCCCTTCCTCCATATGCTGATCACAATCTCTTCATCACTTTGTTGACCCTCCTCCTCCTCCCTCAACGGCTACCTCGTGGTTTTTAACCATCTGGTCACACAGGCTGTTACATATATCATTAGATCTGAATATGCAAGTAACAAAAAAAAAATGCAACATGTGTTCATATATATAATTTCTCCATACAGGTCGTCATTGAGTGTTTGTGTGTGTGCAGAAATGTGTGAGCGGAGACTAAATGTATTCCATAAGTGCACGTGTGCATATGTAGCGACTGTTGTTGCGCGTACATAGAGGGGAACTCACCAATAATTGATTGCCGCTGATAGCGATGTGAATTACGTATAATTTGCAACCGCTGTCTGCCTCGCCTCAAGGTCCGACTCACGAGAGATATTGTGTTGATGATATTACAGCGACAACTCGCCCAGAACATTTTGCAGATGAAGGCAAATTTCCTTTTTTTTTTTGTTGCAGAGGGCAGAGAAGAAAGATTTATGTTTCCTGAAGGACATGTAGAAGAGCTTTATTCATCTGCATAGAACGGGTACAATCTGAGCCAAACGTCTGCATATTACCTCATTTTAACACGTGCAAGTAGCAATGATTCTATGCATGAATTAGATCGATTCCAGTTTGTAACATCTTATAAATAACCCAGTGACATGCTCGACATCCTCTTGTATTATCTATTATATGTTTGCAAGCCATAATATTGTTATTCTATTGTATTTCACAACTGTCCTTTTGTTCTATTTCGTACACATTGTTGTACGTCGGCCTCCTTCCGGCAAAAGTTTGTCACTTTATTTTTTCCTGTTTAAAAGTTTTTTTCGTCTGAGAATCGAGGGCGTCGTATGCTGCGGTACAGCCCCTCGAGACAAAACTGTGATTTTGGGCTGTATGAATAATAGTGACTTGGCTTGACCTGACGATGCTATCTGGCAAAATATATTTTAGGAATTCCAGGACCAGTGGGAAATAAATACATCCTAAATCATAGACACAAGCTAACCGCCTTCCACATTTAGTTGTATATCTTAGTATCTCAGCCACACACACACACACACACACACACACACACACACACACACACACACACACACACACACACACACACACACACACACACACACACACACACACACACACACACACACACAGTTATATAGCATTAGCAGGCTGTGTGCATGAAATGTAGGTTTCATTAGAGGATCTCATCCCTCGACCTCTCCCACAGGGAACCCATTCTATTAACCCAGATCTATAATTGACTTCTTCTTTTAAACATACGTAGCTGACGGAGCGAGACGAGGAGGGACTGGCAGGAGGTACAACGGGAGCGGTGGGCTGATTGCTGCAGACCGTGAGTGAGACAACACTCCTGATTATGTCAAATAAATCTGCTTTCTGACTTTCGTGTCTTTGTGTGTAGCTGAAACGATCCGGTGTCCCGATACAAACATCTCCTGCTGTGTGTGACCCGCAAAGAACTCATTCAACGTTATCAGCTTCAAGGACTCGGAGGAATGCTCATTGGCTGGATTGGCTGACGAGTCATTTTATTCTGATGTAAATGAATCCTATTATAGCACCGACGTTGGTCCGTCTAATTATTGACTCATCTGCCTATTGTTGTCTCAATAAATTGATTATTTGGCCGATAAAAGGCTGCCAAATAATACAAATTTGATTAATCCTACAGACAAATAATAATAAAAATATTCACCATTACAATATAAAGACACATAAAGGCAACAAAAGGTTCACATTTGAGAGGCTGGAACCAGAGCATTTAAACCATTTCTGCCTGTTTTGCTTTACAATGACACTATTGATAATAATCTGCCTCATCATTTGGATAGTCTCAGTTGTCTTCTCTTAGAAATAAGAACAATGTGTCCATAATGTCCGTAATGTAACATGTTGCATGATCGAGCTAGAAATGAATGAAATAAAACAGATGAACATGTTTTGTCCTCAAGAGTTTCAAAAGCCATTTCTGTGCAGGTGTGCGTGGGTGAAGAAGGCCTACCCCGAGCCTTCCACTTAGCACTTAGTTAGCATTTATTGTGTTCATACTAGTTTGTGGCACTTATTGCATTCCTTTGTTTCTGCACCGTACGTTTGCTCTGGTTTCTGCTCTTAGATGCTTGTTTAACAAAGGAGATGCACTTATGACATCTGGTGACTAGTAGTGCTCTTGAATACCGATGTTGAATACACTTATTGTCAGTCGCTTTGGATAGAAGCGTCTGCTAAATGACTGTAATGTAATGTGATGTAATGCGAAAACATCTTGTCAAGCTGTACAAATCTGACAGCGTTATTACAAAGTCTTCAGTCAGAGAGCTTTTAGGATCAAATCATGTGATGTTTTCCTGTTTGGTAACCGCACAATAAGACGGATATGTAAATGTCTGTGCTATGCCCCGAGTGTTGATCAAATCCCTCATATATTTCTGTCTTGAACAGGTACAGTATATGTTACAAAACTATTATATGACGAAACCCCCGGTGTTTAAAAGCTGTGCATTGTGAGCCGGGCTACCTGTCTCTCTGTCTTCCTATATTTAAACGCGCAGTAGAGATTCGCTACATTCCCACTGTGCAGGAACCGAGGTCATAAGACCACGAGCTCATTAAGGAAATGACACGGTGGGGGTGGTGAGGCCCCGTAATTAAGCGCAGGGGCCCCCCCGGGTGGAGTGGTATTTAAATAGAGGATGTACAGGAAAGAGCGGCGACAGTGGGAGAACGATTCAGGGAGAGGAGGGTTACATGTGTGCCAAATAAAGAAATATAAATATAGTGCCAGAACAAGAGGAGGGGGGCATTCAGAGGGGATAGGTGGAAGGAGATCAAGCTGTGGAATGAAATCTGAAGTGGCTGATGAAGAAGAAAGGTTATCTGCTGGTTTCAAAGAGTGAAGTGAAAGGCCTTCCAAGACATTTTAAAAAGGAGGTTAAGGAATGTTTTAATTCAGATACATTTCAACCCATAAATGTGACTCTATGGAGTGGTGATAACTTTGCATTTTACACCAGAGATATAAGGAAGGAAGGAAGGAAACGAATACTGCAGAATCCTCACACAGCTTTCCAAATAACTGTAATGTCGGCTCATAATCGGTGATGGAAAATGTATAACTAAGTGGGAAATGGGAGAGGTTGAGAAATACCAACAATTTTCTTTTAAGCTTGAATTAAAAAAAATGAAAACAAAGCAAGAATAACTGAACATGAAGTTCTGACACTACAAACGAGCAGCAAAGAGGAAGAGGACAGAAGTGTATCCGTTCATGAGCTTGAAGCCATAATATGCTGCAAAGCATGATGGGAACAATTAAAAACCCAAGCAGCGCTACGCGGCAAGGTTTTTACGAGCGACTCCCCGTTTTTCTTGTACGGTGCGAGAGCATAAGCCCGGTGCACAGGTGCAGGATAACTCACTCCAAACATGGACGTACACGACGTATCTTCAAGGCGATATCGTTTGAGGAGAAAGTGTGAATCAAAACATTACTTTGTTTCACTCAGAGGTACGAGTAAAGGCATTTATATCAAATATCAACAATACTGTCAGGATAAGAGAAGGTGGAGGGATTAATAAAAGGCGACGTCGGCCTGAGCGTATCAGCACAGCGTCAGGTTGTGGAGGCCACACTGTACACCTACATGAATAGGTTATAACTCGACACGGAGCCATTGAGACACAGCTGATGGAACAGCAGCTACAGTTGAACCAGCGCGATGTTGCATTTGTTTACAAGACTCACTTTAAGTATTTTAACGGTAAAATAACACATTTCAATACAAAACGAAGAGATTGCGTTCCTCAAGTTGTCCGTTTTTAGGACTCTTCTTAGAACTTGCAGATATTGGAGGAAGACAAACATAGAAAATGGTTTTAAAGAAGCTTTAGCATCTGTCTATGAACGGCTCTGACTAAACTAGAAGCTATCACAGAAGAAGAAGACTTGATCCAAATGAAAAAGGAAGGGGAAGCAGTCAGCTGAAAGAGGACCAAAAGAAGTGAGGTCGTTGTTAGACAGACATATAATAAGAAGAGAGAAAAGACAGCGGAGACATAACAGTTCTACAGAACACACCACAGGAAGCCAACCAGCAAACACCAGCGTTTGCTCTGGAGACGGCTCGCTAAGTGTACTTGTCAGACTGAAAGGGCACTCCAGAGGGAGGTAAAGACATGGCTGAGCAGCCTAAAGCCCCCACGGTTCCGGAGAGGATGAAGATGGCATCCTGAGTGCGCTCTGAAGAGAAGGAAGGGAACTAATTGTGTTCTCTTGATAGGATACGTGAGCTAGGTTTTGCATTTTAAGAATAGAAACGAGAGGAAATACCCTCACTTCTCAGCTCCTTAAGAGAGTGAATGAGATTATGATAAAAAAGTACCACTTAAAGGCACTTCCTGTTATTACAGCAGAAGAGAAGGGGAAGAGGACAAGCACAACTTTTAACCTAAAAAAACACCGTATGTGGCTGATATAGCACTGGAACACATAACCAACGTACGGGATGTGGTAGAGCAGCATATATATATATATATATATATATATATTTAAGAAGCTTAGTAGTAACAACGTCTCGGTGTCTAAGAAACTGTCAAATCAAATAAAGAAAGTACAATTATATAATCAATTATATTTCAACAATTATTCTCAGTTTTCACATTTAACTGGATGGATTATAAATAATACATAGAAATTCATAAATAAATGTTCTTCTCATTCCAAGTGAAATAAGGTCAGGATTAAAGAATAACTGACATCTTAAAATAAAGTGCTTCATTTTAGAAAAGATCATTTCACTGATTTGTCCTGCAGCTTTAAATTCAGTTCATTGAGGTGTGAAGTGATGTCAATCAAAAGAGCCATTAATGTTATATTTTTCTCATCTTCTATTAAGATAAAGTAGTGCGCATGGACTTCATCTGTGGTTATTTATCCACTTGTTTCCGCTCTATTCTCTCTGTTAACATCACTGTCGGGCAGTGAATTAACGTGTTAGGATTCTGATCATTTCGGGCTCTTAGGTTTATTTTCTGCGTCTTCATTTCGGATGTGAGATGGTACGTTTGCTTATCCTGTGACTCATAGTGGCGCTTCACATTACCGCTTTTAAATAATCGTCACGGTCTCTGAACACATGAGACTCGCTGGTATTAAACTGCCCGTGGGAAGAATGAACCTATAAGAAAAACACTAACATGCAAGATTAATAAGAAACTCAACTCAAGTGAAATAAATATGAATGTAACCCGTCTCCTTCTGTTCCCAATAAACATACTGTACATTACAGCTGAAGCGGATCAACGTTAACTTTCCCATCATGCTTGTGGAGCTGCTCAGTGGCCAATAATGGCAGCAGTGTTACACGTATCTAACTTGTATTGATTCCACCAAATCTAAACACTAGAGGAATTCCTGTGTGAGTGTGTGTGAGGGTGAACTGCAACTGTCAAGTCAGGAAAAGGCAAAAAGAGAGAAAAAGATGGAGGCAGCTGAACCGTAACGGTGGGGTCGACAGGTGACGGAGGCTCGTGAGCTGGAAGTGTCTCTCTGGTATCGTCCGTCTTTCACCATTCACCATTCATTCTCGCTCTCGCTCTCGCACGCAGGCAGGATTTGAAGTGATTGGTGTGTTTGTACTCACATCTGATGCAGGTCCTTTATCGGCACCAGGACAGGAGAACGTGACGAACTCATGGCAGCGTTTGTGGACCACGAAACAACACACTGTGGAGAGAGAGAGAGACAGAACACATTTACATGTGCACAAAACAGTGTTGAGAGACTTCCTTTAACTTTGCTCAGTAAGCATAGAATACCTTCATAAAATCATAACGGTACTGCAGGAAACAACTCAATAAAATACATACAATTAAAAACCAGAGTTTAGTCATGATACTTTAGCATGATAATATTTAATAGGTTTGTGAAAAATGTAATTTCTGCACGTAAAGATAAGTCACATTTTGTCATGAAACTGTTGAAGACTCTTCTATAAATACATGATTAGAAAGACTACACACACACACACACACACACACACACACACACACACACAAAAGTTGCATAAGTGATGTCTCTCTCTGAAGCTTGGTAGAAGTGTTTCGTACCGTGACGTTCTCACACCAAACACGGGTCTCTTCTGCTTATCGGCTCATAAAAACAGTCAATAACCCTAAAACCCGTCAGGTAAGACAACGCTACATTTGCTGACACATAAGTCACCTAGCTGGCAAGCCACAGTAACGGCCATGTTAGTGTCGGTGACGTACATATTGCAAAAGGAGAGATGTAGTTCTTGTTGGACTCGACATGCAGAATTATCTTTAAACGTGTGTGTGTGTGTAATAGGAACCAAAAGTGTGAACTAAAGTCCTTCTCGTGAACAGGCAGGAACGTTTTTAATAACCTTGCATTATCTAAAATGCTAAAAGCGTTGAGAGTTGATTTGAAAATCTAAATGTGAAAGTGTATAAATCCTTTTTCTTTTAAGATCCATAGAGGTGTCCAACATGATGCCACACCTGCGTACCTACATCAAGGTTACCAGCAAACGTTCTCTCGCCGACTCGTTAAAAGTGCGCTTTAATTTCACGTGAAGTTGGATCTAAATCAGATGTGCTTTTGAGCGGCTGGATGAAAGCGGAGTCATTGCTTCTGTCTCTCCGAGCTGTTGGGAGCTGCAGCGCTCACTTAACCTATGAAAAGCTTTCGCAGCGGTGAATGTACAGATGGATGCTGTGCTTCTGTCTTCACACCCACACTCTCTTATTGTCACTCCCGCACTGTTGACTCATTGTCAGCCACTCTGGAGAAGAGCACCTTCTTAATGTCTAAAACGCAACGTAAAAAGCAACCTCGTATTTATGTTGCAGCGTGTACAACAAAGACTTCTTCTTCACAGAAGTGACCGTGTTTACAAAAGTTTGTCGTCAACAGAATTATAATAAATTTACAACAAAGTCAACTTTTTTTTACTCTCCATGTGCAGAGATGTGTAGAAAATAACGAGCGTATATACACATGAACACACGTGAGCGATGAAAGGGAAGCCGCTGCGATCACAATGTAAGTGACATGAAAGGCAGTAACATGGCTCCACTTTTCAGGTCGGTTACAACGCAGCGGTGCAGCAACGTGTGAAAGCTGCGATGCACAGCGAGCCTGTCATCTCCGCCCTGATCAACGTCAGCTCCACTGACAGGCGAGAGGAACAGAGGAGGCTAAAAATACCTCTCAATCACACACACACGGCCGTCATGATTGGGCCCCAGAGTATATTTACATGATTCTATGTATCAGAGAGAGAGAGACAGAGAAGTGCAGTAAATGCACCAACAGAGATCGTGGTGATAGCTGGTTATAGAGCCGCTACTAGAAATAATACAGCACATTTGAATCGTCTTGCTCTTCTGTAGGGCTGATGAAATCGAGTAAAACCTGCTTAAATATATAGTGACTCCATAAAGGGGGTCAGTGCTACAACTACAAACAAGTTAATCAGTGATTGACAGAAAACTAATAAAGCCATTCACCGTTTTTCAAGCAAAAGACTAATTATTCTTTGGTTCTGTTCAAGTTTCTAAGATTGTCTGCATTTCGTTGTTTTAAATGTGATAAAAAAATATCTTTGGTTGAACAAAATAATCTATTTGTAGACGACATCTTTGACTTAAAGATGTAGCAATAGATATTCTTCACAATTACTTTAACATTGTAAAGTCTTGTGGTTATCAGAACTAACCACACGTTGCAGCACGAGAGACGAGTGAGAACTGTACGTTGTGGCTAATAACAGGAAACGTAAATGAGCCAATATTTCCACATGACACTCTGTTAAATAGGGAAATCATTTTCAACTGGAAGCAGCCCTTCTGACATGTTAATAATAGGCACTTTTAAATAAATGTACAATCTCTAAAACTATTTAAAAACACATCTGCCTTTTAGATCAAGTCACTTCCTTCAAGCTCTGCACTTAACTGATCATTTGAAATATGTATAATTCATGAAACCTGGAAAAAACAAACTTCTTACTCTACTTTACTTTTTTACTAACTGTGGTTACAAGTTACAGTTATGGATACAATGCTGTTCTATAATAGAATATAAAACATGCTGCATGATGAGATTTTGCTGTTATTACTTATACGTTCTTTTACTGAAGTAAGATTGTGAATGCAGGACTTTTACTTGATTTGCTTTTATTGAAGTGAAATTATTTTTCTTCCACCTTTGTCTCGGGTTTGTTTAACAATAGTTCCAAAGTTGTAACATTTGCATAACTCACAATAGGAGAAGTGAGGGCACACAAGCATGAAGAAGTTTAGTAACCACCGTTTTGAATAAGAACAAAGAGATGTTTGTCTCTGCACGTTAGTCTAATGTTAGTGTCAGTGAGAGTATTGAGATGTAGAATTACCGCCTCGCGGTTCTGTGACTCCACCAAACAGTCATGCTGCAGTTTACAGACACGTCTGTCCAAGATGTCATCAATTTAACCTTTAATTTGTGTAAAATTGCCATAAATAAAATGTTGATATGATACGGCATTTTGGTGTCATATGACACAACATGATGTTTTCACTGTCGGTGGTCTCCTCTACGGTCTGTGTCATTTACATATTTGGAGACCAGCTGTTCTATTCTATTTCATTCTACTCTATTATCAAACCTGCACTGATAGGAGGGGTTATAATTAACACAAAGACCCACCAACTCACACAAATCATGTGCACCTCAATGGTACTTCACTCCCACACAATATCCTCTCTTTGGTTACACCACCCACTCACTGTGATGATACTACACACACACACACACAC
>NC_136544.1:18530844-18533344 GCF_910591455.1 Pholis gunnellus
GCTACATCTCTTTGAAATGCCCCCCCCCCCCCCCACAACTGTCACATGACATCATTATGTAACGACTGGCTGTCAATCAATAGCGTTCCTCCCACCGAGCTTTGTGTGTATCAATACAGTGTGAGGAGCGGGGCTCAAACACACACCGCCTACCTCTCACAATTCAACGGGAGCGCCTCGTCTTACAGTCAGTATGAGGACAATAAACCTTTTGTTTACTCTTGAACTCAAACAAGCAACAGTTGATGTTTTCTTTAAGCATAATTTACATCCTACTGGAGTCGACATTTGACTTTTCTCACAACTCAATGCTTCACTCAGAGTCTAAAACGCACCAAACGTCCCTGGTTTACCAAATACTAACAGCTACACAGACTGAACCTTCAGGCTTTATGGATAAACGGAATGATGGAGATTGACTGTTTTGAAAATCTTTACTTTATTTGCTTCTTTTCACTCGCCTCCCTTTAATTTCCTGTCTCTCTCTCTTCCCCCCCCCCCCCCCCCCCCCCCCACGCTCATCTCTTTTTTATTCTACCATCTTTTGCTCCTCTCCTCTCCCCCTTGCTCCTCCGGTGAATTCTGTTTCATGAAATGTTGGCAGAACACTGGTGTGCACAGCCGTTTCCTCTAATGAGCTGCCAGTGTGTGTGTGTGTGTGTGTGTGTGTTTGTGTGTGTGTGTGTGTGTGTGTGTGTGTGTGTGTGAGAGAGAGCTGCAGTGACATGCTGTACAGTGATGTCCCAGATTTAGACACTGTTAGATTCAGTGAACAGGTTCAAGCTCTCCAGTTGGTGATATTTATTAATCTATAGCTGTAGTTGTACATCGTGCATCACTCACACAAACACACTGTTTCCTGGTTGAATACCTGCTGTAACCAACTGAGGATCTAACTGGATTGTCTGAATTTCTGCGTTTGTATTTTTTTTGCGCAAAGAACGACAAATGACGACAGTCAATTGAGTCAGTATGATGTAAGTTTTTCCAAATCTTTATCTAACATCTGAGTTGAATCCACCTCGTCCAACGTTTCTATTAAATCACTGAGGAGCCATGATGCTCCCATGAAGCTGGAGGTTCTCACTTGATCTCTGCATAGCGATGACACAACACGAGTTGAGCTTTGGACACATCACTTGTAGCCTGAATATCAGGACAAAGCATTCTGCAATGACTAGAAGAGGAAAGCACAGCCATGTATGAAGGCCTTGCTCTGCATAATGCTGCATGTGTGCATCTGATGTGAAAGCCGTGTTACTTTCTCACTGACATGATCTGCTAATTGAGACAATTCACTGACTTCCATCAGATCTTCTCACGTCCCGGCAGACCTGGCACGGTGTACAAACAGCGTGGAGAAGAGACCTGGGCGAGCCAGACTCCAGTCCTCGTTTGTGTTTCTACTGTCTCGGGGAAGAGGAAACATCCTGATGAGTCGGGTGAAAGACTCAAAAGAAGAGCGAGAAGAGAAAGAAGAGAAAGCAACAGGAAGAAAGTCAATAATCTGAACAAAACACGCCATTCACCTTGGGCACACACCCCCATGTGTGTGTGTGTGTGTGCGTGTGTGTGTGTACGTCCCTGTAAGGGCTTATATAAGGGGGCTGAACAGCCTACGCCAATGTATAAATACCCAGAATGCCGCTGGTGAAGCAGGGAGAAGGGTCAGGGAGTGAGTCAGCACACCCATATCACTCCTCCTCTTTCTCTCTCTCTCCCTTCTATCAATCAATCCATCCTCTCCTCCTTTTCTCCTCCTCTCATGTTGTTATAGTGTTTCTATTCACGGGAAGAAAACCCACAGAGGATTTCACGTGGCAGGTTGAACTATGACCTCTGGTTGGTCGGTGATCGTAACGCCGTAAGAAGCAACAGTCAGCGTCAACAAAACAAAACAAGCACAAATTCAAACTTCCCGTGTGCATTTCCTGAGGAGATAATTATTCCATCTATTCTAGGTATTCCTGTCAGGTAAACACTGAAATGTTATAGTTTGAAACATGTAAGTGTTATATATATATTCTTTCATAAAGCAATGCTATCCCTAAATTGATTGCGGTTCAATTTGAAGACGATTGGTAAAAGTATGTCTGCTATTGGATGCATTAGCCAGCCTGAACTGGAGCCAACTGATCCGGAACAACTTGTCTTCTGACATGAAGACGTCAGACCTTCACGAGCTTATCACAGCGTTCTCTCAGAGTGCCACACATGAGGAGTCAATTACAAAGCTGCCTCTAACGATCAATCCAGTTTACTTAAGCAATGGAGAAGTGAGGGACGGCAAAAAGCCAGAACGAGCACCAGACGGAGAATAGGAATGAAGAAAAGAAGAAAAGAGGATCAAGTGAAAAGACGCCGGGTTCACTTTTCAATGTGACTTTTGTCGTTGGATCAGGTCGCATCAAGTTAAAATTGGCTCAAATTGAGTTCAGATGTCATTGAGGTGTGGACAGCATGCGGACACATCTAATGATAAATGTATAGAAGCAAATAC